>NW_027115842.1:592590-602672 GCF_000696795.3 Halyomorpha halys
TTTTTTTCGATTTAACATGAGTTTTTCCATTTAACTTGTTAAACCAAATATTATGAATACCCCTATAGAATAAGTATTTCTCTCTACCTAAATGAACACAAAAAGGGTATACTCATCAATGTTACAGACATCATGGTGACCTAAGAAATCAAAGTATGAATTGACTAACACGTAATGCTAGGGACCCAAACCGTAACGTATCGTAACCGCTGGTGAAACGGTAGCGGCTACCTGGGCATTGGTGGTTGCTTTACGTAACCTCAATGAGAAGAAGTCAGGAACTGTTGTGTAAGACAGGTCTGTCGAGAGCCAGTGCCACGGGAATCGGTAGTATCATTGTACTGAGACCGCTCCATTTTTCGAACAAGTGCACGTCTATAAGGCAATGGTTCACAAGATGGGAGCCGGATGCGGATGCCATGGGAACAACATTTAATTTTTACAATTAAGAAATATCGCACAATTCGATGTATTATATTCGCGAATTACAAATGGAGTCAATACAGGATTATATCAAAAAACGGTTCATGAAGTTCCACTCCCAGTTGCCGACAGTTAAGGAGCAGTGAACTACAACCTGGGAAACCCAACCTCAACCCGAAGACTGAAGCCCAGACTGCTGTAGGACATTCTTTTATAAATTTTTAATAAATATAAAATTAATTCATAGTCACACTACCTCTATTTACTTATTATTATTCATTTTTTTTTTCTCTTTTCTTCTCTCTTCCCTTTTTCAAAGTAACTCGTTTCTTTTTACTATTAGAAGACAATTGTTTGTTTTATTTAAGTGTACCAATATCATTATTTTTCCTTATTAATTTTACTTTCCTCTTTTATTAAGAAGCATTATTCTTATCTATTTATTTTATTTTTTTTGTCTTTTAATACGAACATTGTATATAGTTAGGGGTGTCATTTGTATGACTATACCCCCTCATAATCAACTGTTAAAAAAATATATAATATAAGTTATATCAACCATGTAAGGCCCACCAGGCCGATCTGGTATAAAGAAATAAAATAATAAATATATTTTTAACCCCTTAAAGAATAACTATGCCGTAATTATTTTCTTCCTCGAAATGTTTCTAGTCCTACAAGGTTGACGCAGCAAAAGTTTGAGAACCTCTGCTATGAGGAACTAGAACAATATTTACGATATAAATAAACAATTTAACTAAGGGTACCGGAAGGTTCGGTGCCGACACAGTCAGAGAATTGGAAATAGCGTGTGCCATACCAAACAACCTGTCGGCCCTGAGATATACTCCAATAAATCAAACATCTTAAAAGGGGGAACATAAATGATTTCTGGGAAGTGAAAAGGAATGAGACTCCAAGGACTAAAGGTCCATTATCTGAAATGATACCTCCTCAACGTTTTATCAATATGTCAAAAGATAAGGAAAGCTTATGAGAAATGGGTTCGAATAAAACTGCTATATATTGGAAAACAAGCCCTTACTTAAATTTGAAAAAATACCTAGGGCAGAACTCAACGATCTAATCCAAAGTATTGCAATTAACTACATAACGTATATTGCAAATGGTCATTGTGTATATTGATTTTACAAGTTTATAAACTGTGACTATCATCTATGAATAAGTATATGTTGAGGAGTCTTAGAGTCTTGTTACGGTTGCCATGGTGAAATAAAAGCACTGCCCATATCTGCGTAGATAAGGGATGTTACGGTTGTCATGGTGAAATAAAAACACGGGCTAGATCTGTGTAGACAAGAGGTGTTAGGGTTGCCATGGTGAAAACAAAACACGAGCGATATGTTTTAGACGAGTGTGTTTTGGTTTTGTGAAGGTGACAGTTTCATTTTGGAACACGTTACGATTGTTCAATGTGAAGTGTTAACTGTTTAAAGGCCCTCTGTCTTTACTGTTTGATCCGAAATATGTGAGAAATGTCATCTTATATGTTTTGTTCTTCAAAATTATGGTGTTCTACTTCTATGGACGTTCATTAACACTAGAAGTGGGGATATAGTGCAGTGACGTTTCTTCAGCATGTCCTGGATAAGAGAATAATAATGTAAATATAGTTATTAAGGTTAAGCATTTAAGTTAAGGTTAGGTCAACCTATAAGTTTTAATTGATAACAATTCTTCCCCCCCTTTTTCATTCTGTGTACATATATTTCTTATTATTATTAAGCTTTTTTACATATAATTCTGCTGTTCTTTCTCTGCTTTCAACTTGTTAATTTACTTATGTTTTTTTTGTTGTTCATGGAATATTACGATGATTAACACACCAAGGTTTTCTGTTATCTACATGTAAAAGTATTCGCCAGTGGTCATAATTCAACAATTGTTTATATAGTGGTATATTTTAGCTATAATGTGGGCATAATGCTTCGGGGTTTCCGTTATTTCCAAGGAAAAAATAACGTGGGACCTAAGGAGTAATTTATTCTTTATTGTTTTGTCCTTTTGCGATTATATTTATTTTTTTTTATTTTCCTTTAACTCACCCCCTTCTCCGCTGAGCGTGGGCATCTATAAACGATAAACATATAACTAAGGATAAATCAAAATTTGCTGTTATAGTCTTTCTGCCTTCATGATGCCTTTATTGGAGAAATGTTGATTTGTTTCTTATTTACAGCCATTTGAGAGACAATAAGATAATATTTTTGCTCTTGCTTATGAAGGTAGTCAATATGTCCTTAGAAAAAGAGGATAAATGAGTATTAAGGAGAATTGTCATTAAAAATAAAAACCAAAAAATTATCTTACTGGAAGATATTAATTGAATATGCATACAAAAGGAAGAGGGTCCGGGTCCAGTTAAAAGAGCTCGAATAATAATTAATTATAATCCATTCTTTTAATTTTTGTATTCTATGTATATATTTATATAATTTCTCCTCCTTATTATGTATATTATCATTTGTTGTCTGCCTACATTTAATATTTTATTAAATTTCTTAATAAAATATTACCCCCTGTTCAGAAAGGTGGATATCTATTTTATTCACTCTTTTTCTTTTTTGATGACTTTTAATTTTATTATTTCCGTTATTCGCTTGTATTTTAGCGTGCACTGAACTGAGTTTATATTTCTTAAAAAATAAATAATTTAATTTCTATCCATTTTAGGACAATCCTCAGGGACAATCTACTTAATACAATTTTGGAATTATATGATTTAAAACTCAACTCCATGCAGGTCTAACTATTCTGCCAGGTCAAAACAACAATTTATAATCAGTCAATATTCACATTAAAACCAAAATTAAAATCATTTACCACAGTCACTATTCTTTAAAACTTTATCACAACAATATTTTATAGAATTAAAATTAAATGTCATCTAATAAGTTTAAAATTGTAAATAAAGTATTTATTTTAAAAAATTTACCAATCTCAAGAAAGTGTTTAAGATTATAAATTTATAATTCTTTTTTTACTACTTTTTTGTTCGTTATTATTTCCATTTTCATCAGTTAATATATTAATAATCACTGGTTTAACATGTTGAACTAAAGAATCTACCATGGAATCTAAGAGGTCAAGGGCAGCTGAAAATCGAGTCATACTAGAGATTATATAGAGTCAAGATAGTAAGAGACCATCATGGAAATCATTCGTCCATTAATTGCGAATTATCAATAAAAGGAGTGTGGAACAAAATTAAATCTATTCGAGGAATAAAAAAGAGAAAAAGTATACACGGCCTTGAAATAGGGGGGAACATGATAATTGAGCTGTTGGTAATACCAGAAGCTTTGGTCGAACAAGTTGGAGAAACAAAAATCGACTAAAGAAACAAGAATCGATTCATTCATATTTATAATTCAAATTTTCAAGATTATGATGACCTATCTTTAAGTTTAACAGACATTAAAAATAGAAATAAATAAAAAGTCAGCACCGGGCATTTATAAAATTTCCTATGAAATGATCAAACATACTTATGCCGTATGAAGGTAGTTTATACATATAACCAATATAGAAGAAGTTCTGAGATCGTGAGAATCTCCATTCATGCGAAGGACCTTCGTCCTTCATCATGGCTTTCGTACCTCTCCAGATTACAAGAAAAATTTATATTAACCATTTATCTTGTGACTTATCTGGAGTTTTGGGGCTCCACTAAACCATCAAATTCCTCCCGAATCCAATCCTTACAGTCCAAAATCCTTAATGCTCCTTACTTTGTCACAAATCAAGTCGTCCATCAGGACCTCAATGTTCCATATGTTGCCGATTTGGCCAGGACCAGATCCCATTCCTTCCATGATAAACTTCCCGACCACCCAAATCCACTTGTTTCTAACCTGGCTTCTCCTACTCCTAATAATCCTCCTAGGCGTCTGAAAAGAAGATAGCCTCGAGATCCAAAATAAATGAACTATCAAAGGCAAAAAGAAATTTTCTAATCGGATAGGTATAGTACAAGAGCCGGGAAAAAAGGCAGTTATCTAACCCCAATTTTTGATTAGTTTAATGAACAATATGTATAATTAATCGTCAAATTGATGAGTCTGCCAAGTATAGGTAGGGGAATAAAAACTGGCGGCTGTTTCAATTCCTTAAAAAACATTATTTTTTCATTCAGAGGTCTATATTTTAAAAATGAGTCCTAATAGAGCTATTTACATCCAATAGTTCTCGAGATATAGCTTTTTAAAAAGCAACATTTCATAAAAAATGTACTGAAATATCAGTAGCTAGTTAATTTCTTTTGAGAAATCTATATCTCAGGAACTATGTGACGTACAGATGTCTATTAGCACTCAAATTAAAGCTAGTTTAATGGACTATAAAGATGTTTATGACCTCTATCTTCGTAGGAATAGTAGTTTGCATGATATTTCCTAAAATAAATTGTTTTATAGTTGTTATGACAATAAGTTTGATTTATGAAAAACTTTATTCCAGAAACCATTGGACGTACAGATGTCTCCCAGCATTCAAATTAAAGCTAATTAAATTTAAAAGTCAAATATCATATACTACTTCTACGAAGAAAAACGTCATTAACTACTCTATAGTCCATTAAACTAGCTTTAATTTGATTGCTAATAGACATCTGTACGTCACATAGTTCCTGAGATATAGATTTCTCAAAAGAAATTAACTAACTACTGATATTTCAGTACATTTTTTATGAAATGTTGCTTTTTAAAAGCCTATATCTCGAGAACTATTGGACGTATATAGCTCTATTAGGGCTAATATTTCAGAAAATTTACTCTTCTTTAAATAATGTTTTTTTAGATTTTTTAGTGGGTAGTTTTAAAGATATAGAGCTCCAAATGAAAAAATAATGTTTTTTAAGGAATTGAAACAGCCGCCATTTTTTAATCCCCCTACCTATACTTGGCAAACTCATCAATTTGGACTAGTAATTATACATAGTTTTCATTAAAGTAATCAAAAATTTTTCCCCTTTGGGCTCTTGTACTAACAGGACGTTCAGATTGATCGTATAGGGGTAATTCTGAAATTAATTAAGAAGCGAAAGAGACATTGCATAAGATCCTTACTGTTCGATATCTCATTTACAAGTAGGCGTCAGTCCGAAACCGCTGTGAAAAGAAATGTACTGAAGACTGAAACATAGTTTCTTGTGGTTATACAAATAATACTCTGAGTCTATATTACATAATAATCGCTAAGTGAGTATACCATACTCCTACAACTTTAAATAATAAAGCCAACAACCTGGCATTAGTTTAAATTATTTTCCAATTAGATATATTTTGCGGTTGGTATACAAACGAAGATAATTATGATTAAGGAAATGACCCCGGCACGTGCAAAATTATTTGAAAGTAGCAGGTAATTCTGACTAAGGCGAGGTTATGCACGTGTGAACACCGATATCAATCAAACTTATTTTTAGTGAGACTAGATCGAAAATATTAGACCATATTTCTAAGAAATGCGTCCAAGTAGCCGAAAAAAAAAAATGTTTCATAATTCTAAAGATTTTTTATGTATTTTCATAAGCCGCTTTTTCTCAACATGTATTCAATGGTTGTTATATATCAATCGATTTGATTTTTGTTGTAAAAATAAGAATAAAAAATTATTAATTATATTAAAATAGCTAACCCACCCGGCAATGTTTCGCTATTATTATATTTGAGAATATATATAGTATATTATATATTGATTTCCGTTGAATTTCGACACTACACAACCAATCTAAACAAAATAATATTACTTTAATGAAAACTATATATAATTAATAGTCAAAATTGATGAGTCTGCCAAGTATAGGTAGGGGAAATAAAAAATGGCGCCTGTTTCAAAACATTATTTTTTTTAAGAGGAAATTAATTTTTCATTCAGTGCTCTATATCTTAAAAACTACCAAGAACACTAGAAAATCTAAAACAACATTATTTAAAGAAGAGTAAATTTGCTGAAATATTAGCCCTAATAGAGCTATTTACATCCAATAGTTTATCTAGATATAGCCTTTTAAAAAGCAAAGATTCATAAAAATGTACTAAAATATCAGTAGGTAGTTAATTTATTTTGAGAAATCTATATCGTAGGAACTATGTGACGTATAGATTTCTATTAGCACTCAAATTAAATCTAGTTTAATGGACTATAAAGTAGCTTATGACCTTTACCTTCGTAGGAATAGTAGTTTTCATGATATTTCCTCAAATAAATTGATTTATTGTTGTTCGGACAGTAGGTTTGATTTATGAAAAACTTTATTTCAGAGACCATTGGACGTACAGATGTCAGCACTCAAATTAAAGCTAGTTAAATTTACTGCAAAATATTTAATAATGTTTATCTTTGTATGAGTAATAGTTTTTATGATATTTGACAAAATAAACACACAAAATATTAATTTCTAGTTGTTCGTATAAAATGTTGGATTTTTGAAAAATATATCTCTAGATCCATAAGACGCACATATGTCTGCCAACACTAAAAAAAAAAGGAAATTTAACTTTCCAAAAAGTAGTTCATGACACTTATCTTCGTAGAGGTAGTAGTTTTTATGATATTCACATATGAATATAAATTTGGCAAATGAAAATTTGTCCGAACAACTAGTCTATTTGAGTGCTAATAGACATCTGTAGGTCTCATAGTTTCTGAGATATAGATTTCTCAAAATAAATTAACTAACTACCGATATTTCAGTACGTTACATACAATAATTTTATGAAACGTTGCTTTTTAGAAAGGTATATCTCGATAACTATTGGACGTAAATAACTTAGGGGCAAATATTTTAGCAAATTTACTCTTCTTTAAATGACGTTCTCTTAGGTTTTCTTGTGTTGTTCCTACTTTTTAAGATATAAAGCTCCGAATGAAATTTTTTTTTTATTGCTTTAAAACAGCCGCCATTTTTTATTTTCCCTACCTATACATGACAGACTCACCAGTGTTGACTAGTAATTATACATAGTTTTCAATTAAGTAATAAAAAATTAGGGTGAGATAACCTAGAGTGAGATAACCTAAGGCTAGGCTTTTTCTCCTCTTGAGCTCTTGTTTGTTCACACACGTGTAGTCCATTTTGAGAAAGTTGGATTTTTGGACTCAACGGAGTTCATAACATTTTCTTTTTTTTTTGTTTAATTCATTTATAAAATTACATTAAAATATGGTCCGACCAGATTACAACATCTATTAGTCAGTTGCAAACTAACACATAAAAATCATAGACTTAAATAAAATTTAATTTTTACAATTTTGACTATTACTGCGTTGTGGAGGCTGCTACAATTTATAAGCTAGATCAGTACAATAAAAAATAATAAAAATAACTCAAAATACTTTGAAGTAAATAATAAAGCTGCAAATTTACAATTAGTGAATTAATATAATAATGAGAATAAGATAAGATGGGGGCCGCCCATAGCTCAGTGGTTAAGACACAGTCTTACCAATTTGATGTTTATTGGCGGTGCCGGTTCGAATCCGGCCTGGGACGTCGACTTTTTTCATTGCGTGGCGGTCCCACAAAATGAAGAACTTTGACACCCAACCATGGTTAGCCAGTATAGGACTCTTGGGAGTCTTGGCCGAAAAAAAAAAAAAAAAAAAAAAGATAAGATGATACAATAATACAATAAATATAAGGATCTAGTAATATCTAAATATATAATATTTATGACTTAACATACTCTTATACAGCTAATTTTAACCGTAATATAATGAATAATTATGTGGAGTTGAGAAAAAATACAGGGAGATATTTGGTGAATCAAATTCTGTTATTGGGAATCATAGAAAGTAAGAAAGTACCCAGTCAAATATTTAGTTTTTAGTTTTCTTTGTGATTGATTTATTTTGATAAGCGATTGAAAGATATAGCATCACACAGTTTCAAGTACGTGTACTAAATATTTCATATATATTCTTATCGGGTGGTTCGATAAATTTAATTTTTTTTAAAAGCATTTTTTATATTATTTCTTATCTAAATAAATTACTATTCACAAATTTTAAGATAATTTTGTAACAATAAAATAGTTAATTTTTTTTATGTCAAAAGTTCAAATTATAAATTTTGCACGATAGCAATACTTCCCCTTACTACATATTCCATATATAGTAAGGGGAAGTAGAAAATTCTCTTAAAGTATGTAAAATATTTATTTTCTCAGCGTCTAGGGCGCATTGGCAAGACTCCTCGGACACGTGTCTAATATTTTACGATCTAGTATCACTAAAAAAATTGTTCATTGAAATATGTTCTTCTTTGTAAGATGGATCAAGAGACGCAATACAAAGAGGAACCAGTTTGGACTTCTTCCTTTTGTTTGATGATAGTAATCCAGTGGCTTGTTCTAGGTGCAGGTTTTCAAATGCTATAACCTTAAGAGTACAAAAGCCGGGGAGAAAAAAATGCAGTTATTTCACTGCAACTTTAATGAAAATTATGTATAATTACTAGTCTAAATTGATGAGTCTGCCAAGTGTAAGTAGGAAGATTAAAAAATGGCGGCTGTTTCGAAACGTTAAAAATAATTAATTTTTCATTCAGAGCTCCATATCTTTAAAACAATTAACAACACTAGAAAACGTAATAAAATATCATTCAAAGTAGAGTACACTATGATAATCAAACCAACTTGGACATAAGGAATTGAGCTCTGGGGCTCTACCAAACCATCAAATTCCTCCCGTATCCAATCATTACAATCCAAAATCCTAAGTAAAATCCTTGATGCTCCTTATTACGTTACAAATAAACTCATCCACAAAGACCTTAACATCCCATTCTTTCCAGATTTGAGCCAAAACGTCTTTTCATTCCAGACTCTTTACCCATCCTAACCCATTAGTTCTTAATCTCTCATCCTGAACAATCCCTGATAATTCTCGAGGGGTGTGAAAAGAAGATGGCCATGGGACCTTCTAATTTAAATTAATGCATGAAGTACTACCATTGGGTGGTTCCTTCCCGAGATTTTCAAGTGTAAATAAAACATTTCACATATTTACTTATTGTATTTATTATTTTGTACATTTGTAATTTACATTAAATAAATACATAAAGTAGAGTAAATTTGCTAAATTTTTAGCCCTAATAGAGCTATTTACGTACAACAATTACCGATAATAGCCTTTTAAAAAGCAAAATTTCATAAAAAAAATGCACTGAAAAATCAGTAGTTAGTTAATTGATTTTGAGCAATCTATATCTCAGGAACCATAAGACGTATATATACCTATTAGCACTCAAATCAATCCTAGTTAAATCTACTATAAAGTAGTTCATAACGGTTTTCTTCGTAGAAGTAGTATTTTATACGATATTTGACAAAATAAATTTACAAAATGTTAATTTTTAGTTGTACTGATAACATTTTTGATTTTTGAAAAAATAAATCTCAGGAGCCATGTCTGCCTGCACTCAAAATAGAGATAACTTAACTTACTATAAAGTCTGCATCTGTCACTTATCTTCGTACTAGTAGACAAGTCTGTTCAACTTATTTATTTGGACAGGTATGTTGTCCTATATGGCTCTGTACTCATTTATTGTCATTTTTTTTTTATTATTATTATTTTTTTATTTTTATTATTCTTTCAGTACGTTTATTTTATCTCTGTATATTTATATATAT
>NW_027115842.1:604042-605784 GCF_000696795.3 Halyomorpha halys
CATGTATGTGTAATTTATATATGTCCGATTACGGATTGATAAGTATGCTGTGTGAGATAGCAGCCTGATGTATTTAGGCTGCATAGATAAATAAAGTATTTCTCTCTGTTAAAAAAATAAACTCTATGGGGTATGGGGTAAGTAAAATTATATAATAAAATAAGATTATAGAATAAAATCGACGAACAGTTTTCTACGAACTCTTATCTCTGAGGAAAAGTTCAATGAAGAGTAAACTATTGAGAATAAAAGATAGCTGCCATAATTCACACACATAAAAAGCTTTTATGGAATACAGAAAGAAGAGCATGCACATAGATGCAAATTAAGAAGCGCATTAAGATTAATCACTCAGTATGTGATTAACTATTTAGGAGCCAGGCTCTACCGCAGTTTAGGCAGTCTTTTTTTTATAATGTTGATGTGAGCTGTGTTATCTGGTTTGCATTTGTGAGGCCTAAGACTTTTGTTTTAGTACATAAGCCCAAGAGGAAAAAAAAGGCAGTTATCTCACCCCAATTTTGGATTACTTTAATGAAAACTATGTATAATTAGTAGTCAAAACTGATGAGTCTGCCAAGTATAGGTAGGGGCAATAAAAAATGGCGGCTGTTTCAAAGCGATAAAAAAAACATTTTTTTCATTTGGAGCTCTATATCTTTAAAACTACCAACAACACAAGAAAACCTAAGAGAACGTCATTTAAAGAAGAGTAAATTTGCTAAAATATGAGCCCTCATAGAGTTATTTTTGTTAAATAGTTTTCGAGATATAGCTTTTTAAAAAACTAACATTTCGTAAAAATGTTGTATGGGACGTACTAAAAGATCAGTAGTTAGTGAATTTAGTGAATGATTTTATATTGTTGTTGGTAGTTGTAAAGATATAGAGCACTGAATGAAAAATTAATGTTTTGAAACAGCCACCATTTTTTAATCCCCCTTCGTATACTTGGCAGACTCATGAATTTTGACTATTAATTATACCTAGTTTTCATTGAAGTAATCAAAAATGGGGGTGAGATAACTGCCTTTTTTTCTTCCCGGCTCTTGTACTATTTTTTTCTTATTCATAGAATGGATTTTTTTTTTTAATGATAACTAAAATAAATAATCGAAGAGATTAAGAAAAAATCTATACTAACTTTAGCAAGCTAGGTAAAATCATTTGATCTTGAACAGATAAAATCTACAAAACACATAATTTTCCTTCATTTTTAATTTTTTTTTCTTTTTGACTAGATGTTAAAGAAAGAAATTACTGTTCATCCTAAAACCACTTGACATTCTTACACATAGGTTCCGATCAGAAATACGAACGAGAACAATCTTTGAAAGCGAATTGGTTTTAGAGATACCTCGACGAAGACAAGGAGAAGGAATGTTGGATGACGAAACAGGAAATCCCGGCTGGAGCTAATAAAGGCGATAAAAGATCTGGAGACTGGGAATAAGAAAAATTACTAATCATAATGTTTTATAATTATTACTTCTTATAATTTATTAATTTCCTTTTATACAGAGATGGGAAAAAATTACATATACATACAGGACCCTTATTCATGAATGAACCATTGATAAATAAATATCGTATCCATGACAATCTTAGCTATAAGTTTCAAATATAGCTAATTTTTGTCCATCTCTGGTTGAAACTAATAGCTAAAATTGGGATGGATACGATATTTGTTTATCAATGGTTCATTCATGAATAAGGGTCCTATCCATGGCAACTTTAGCTGT
>NW_027115842.1:607649-612251 GCF_000696795.3 Halyomorpha halys
ATGATACTTCAAAACATCTTAAAGAAATTGATGATAATAATATATTAAAAAAAGAATAAAAAAAATTATATATGTACCGTAGCAACCCATGAACGATTAAGGGTGCAGTACTTTGTAAAGAAGTACTGTTACTAGACCACTGGTTGTGCAAGGAGGTGACTTGGTCAGAATCACACTCGACCGCCAGATTTTTACCCAATTTATGAGGCTGGGTGGACCCCAGGAGGGCTCCAGAACCAACATCATGGCTGCAGTGAAAAAGAACATTTTTTTGGCCAACAGGATTCGAACCCGGGTCGTTGGAGTTAGTAGCATTAACCTAGGTGTTAGTTCTACCGCGCTCTCTTTGTTACTACAAATTACCAAAAGATAAATATATGTGCTCTCTATGATTTAATTACTTAAAGAATTTATTAAACTTCAGATTTAATAAATAATACCATTTTAAGATTGTATGTTTTCTAAAAAATAAAAGTATTTCGATGCGATGTTTTTTTTTGTTTTTCCTACGCCACAGATAGTAGACTAGTATGCCATTTTCCCTCTCGTTGCCCAACACAAGTTTACTTTTCCACTTACTTAGTCCGTATTTTGCTGAATATTTTCCAGACCAATACACGTCACAAGATGGTCTCCATCCATGTCCCCCATGTTGCAGAGAGGACATTTCAGGAGATCTACGATGCCAATTCGATGGAGTCTGTTTTTGGAACAGATCATGTCCGGAAAAAGCCACTCCCTCAGCTCTACTAAGATTGCCGGGGATTCGTTCATCCTTTGCAGTAGGATTTCCGCTTCTTTCCTTCCACTTGTCGATTCGGTGTAAATACTTCGTTTCGATCTTGTCAATTAACTTTATATTTTATTAATTTTATATTTATATTTTATTTTATACAATTAACAGTATATTTTTATTTAACACAGCACTTATATAGGTTTATAATTGCATTGCATGTCTGGGTGATTAAAATTGTTCAACAATTTTGATCGGAATCCTCAACTTTCGGGAGGTCTGGGAAATATATTCCCTAAAATTAATCCTGTTCCTGAACATTTTTGCTTCTTTTTATTAATGTTTAACTACAATTTTCACCGTTTGAAGTAGGACTTCAAATATTAAAGTTCCTAAAATGTTCAGGCTTTTAAATGATCAGGGAGAAGACACCTTCTCTATCCTTTAAAACCATACTTACGAAAATTTCTTAAGCGAAATAAGAAATACACGAGATAAATTATAATATTAAAATGAACTGTGTTGCAAACATTTCTTAACAAATCTATGTGATGTAACGGACAATGGGAAAGATTATCGCAGAGCGGAAAAAAAGATAATTCATATCTACAAATTAGCATGTACTCCGCCATTAGAAATATGTATATTACTTTTAAATTTCACCAGCAACTCATAATATTCTGTTTTACCTACAATTAAAAAATATTACAATAAATATTTTCATAATTATGAGAGATAGTTGACCGTGGATGATAAATGAGGAGAAGATGGTTGGGGGTGCGGTCAATGAAAAACACAAATAAGTATGATTAACTGATAATAAGTATGACTGAGCACATTAAAATAAGTTAATCATACTTATTTATGTTTTTCATTGACCACACCCCCAACCATCTTCCCCTCATTCAATAAATATTTTCTATTTCGAAGAAAGAACACAACAGTCTCAAGATTAATATAAGTTCCACAATATTTTTTTTTTTTTTAAATATAACCACAAATATTTAACTGACTTACTGAAATAGCAGAAGTTGGCAGAGAACACCTTTCTCATCAGCCCTGACGAAGCCCTGCAAAGTGGGGCGAAACGTTGCTTTACAATAAGTAGTTTTTTGTTACCATTTTGAAACCTTTATTGACCGACACCCGGACTATCTCCCTCCAATAAAAATTATAAACTACTTCATAATAAATTCAACTAGCTTTAATTTTGAATGTTGGCCGACATATATACGTCTGATGGTTCCTTAGATATAGTTTTTCATAAACCGAAAGCTTTTTTCCGAACAACTAGAAATCATTATCTTGTTAATTTGTTTTGGAAAATATCATGAAAACTACTAATTTTACGAATATAAACATCAAAAACTCCTTTATAGCCCATTAAACTACCTCTAATCTGAGTGCTAATATACATCTGTACGTCTAATATTTCCTGAGATATATTTTTCAGAACAAAAAGTTTTTTCCGAACAACTAGTAATCATCATCTTGTTAATTTATTTTAGCACATATCATGAAAACTACTTCTCTTACGAAGATAACTTCATAAACTACTTTATAGTACAATAAACTAACTTTAATCTGAGTGCTAATAGACATCTATACGCCTAATGTTTCCTGGGATATAGTTTTCATAAATAAAAAGTTTTGTCTGAACAACTAAAATCAACAACTTCTGAATATATTTTGGAAAATATCTTGAAAACTACTAATTTTACGAATATAAACTACTTTATAGCACATTGAACTAGCTTTAATCTGAGTGCTAATAGACATCTGTACGTCACATAGTTCCTGGGATATAGTTTTCATAAATGATTGAGTGCATAAACAAAAAATTTTGTCCGAACAACTAGAAATTTATTTTGTGAAAGATCTTGAAAACTACTTCTCTGATGAAGATAATCGTTATTAACTACTTTATAGTACATTAAACTAGCTTTAATCTGAGAGCTAATAGACATATGTACGTCACATAGTTGCTGAGATATATTTTTCATAAACAAAATGTTATGTCCGAACAATTAGAAATCAACATCTTGTTAATTTATTTTAGCAAATATCATGAAAACTACTTCTCTTACGAAGATAACTTCATAAACTACTTTATAGTACATTAAACTAACTTTAATCTGAGTACTAGCAGACTTTTACGTCCAATGGTTCCTGAGATATAGATTTCCCAAAACAAATTTACTGACTACTGATTTTTCAGCATATTTCACGTAAACAGCGTTTCTAGGGCTCATATTTGGGTAAATTTACTCATTTCTTAATGATGTTCTATTATTTTTAAAAATTATTTTTGTAGGTAGTTTTAGTTTTATTAGATATAGAGCTCCGAATGAAAAATGTTTTTTTAAGGTTTTGAAATAGCCACCATTTTTTATTATATCTAACCATGGTTGGCAGAATTATCAGTTTTGATCATTAACTATATATCTTTTTTATTAAAGTATTCAACAGTTGGGATGAAATAACAGTTTGTCACTCCCCATTTCCTTCTTAATGTGACATTTGATTCCATTCGTATATGTACTTGTTAATTTTTTTGATCGTATATGCACTTTACCCCTGACTATTGTTTCAAGTTAATAATAATAATGAAGGCCTAACAAACCCGAAGGTTCGATGCCGATACCACCAAACGCTCTCTGCATACATCCTTTCAGTGATGCCCCACCAAACCCGTTTCCACTAAATCAGTTTTAACGCAATCCTCTCATCTACGTTTCGGTCTACCTCTCGGACGTTTACCCGTCGGTTCAGTATTTATTAAAATTTTAGGGATTCGCAAGCCCATCTTTTACGCCGCAATGCTATAACTTGAATTATATTTACCTGGTGTAAATCCCTTAATTTAGCGTTGTGTAATCTTCTAAATTCTCCCGTTAATTCATCCTTTTTAGGCCCGAATATTTTTCGCAATACTTTATTTTCGAAAACCCTAAGACGCTGTTCATTCCTTAGTGTAAGAGGCCACGTCTCACATCCATAAAGAACAGTGGGAAGGATAATAGTTTGGTAAATTCTATTTTTTAAGTTTTATGATATAAGGCGAGAAGTAAGCATTGTTTCAAGTTAAGAAAATAACTTAATTTAGAATCATTAATGATCAGCTAATCTCCATTGCCTGGAATTAGAACAATATATATAAATGGAACATGATATAAAAGTTAAGAGCGAGTTTTATTTTAATCAATATTACCACACCGGCTTTGTCACGGCTGTCCTGAGGTAGACAGTTGCAACAGTGTTAACGAAGCATTAACAGTTGCACTGCCACTCACTTTCCTTCCTATGCTCACTGAACTTGATTCGGAATGAAACCTTTAATGTTTTTTCAATACTATATTTCCTATAAATTCCAACAAATCCCTTTGTCGTAAACCTACTGACTGCCCTACAGTATGCTTCAATAATGTTGCCCTTACCCCTGTCGAACAGATCCGCTACCTTGGACTACATCTGGACAAACGACTAACCTGGAATCCTCACACAAGACTGAAAAGACAGGAAACTGCACGATGATTTCGACTATTACAGCACTTACTAGACAAACGGTCTAAACTTCCAACTCATTACAAAAGACTGATCAACATGACAATCATAAGGCCCATCTGGACATACGGAATTGAGCTATCGGGCTGTATTAAACCATCTAATTCCTCTCGAATCCAATCCTTACTGTCCAAAATCCTTCGTAAAATCCTCAATGCTCCTTACTTTGTCACAAATCACACATAACGACCTTAATGTTCCCTATGTACCCGATCTAGCCCGAACCAGATATCACTCCTTCCATTATAAACTCCCTAACCACTCAAACCCCCTAGTTTCTAACCTTGCATCCTCTTCCATTCCTG
>NW_027115842.1:612666-620772 GCF_000696795.3 Halyomorpha halys
AAGGAGACTGAAGGGGAAGGCAAATAAGAATCTAGCCGAAGGTCCTAGCAGAAAGGAAATTTCACTCTGCAGGGAACTAACCTGCAGTTGCGAATGGGATCGCAAGTCCTACGGGAACGAGCTGTATTTCCTTACGAACAGAACAATAACAATAGGAAGGAGGAGAAGTCTAAAGGACCGTACAATAAAAGACAGATATACATTTCCAAAAGTAGCACTAGATTGTACTTATCTACTATGTATATTATTATTATTACTATTACTATTATTACTATGTATATTATTACTATTAGTATGTATATTATTACTATTACTGTGTATATTATTACTCAATGTCTCCTAAGGAGGAAATTCACACTTCTATCAAGTTGTGCTAAATCAACTCTCTGTGTCTTTTTAAGTCAAATCTCGCTTTAACAGTATAAAATAAAAATAACAAGATAGATAAAGTACACCTCAAAACATGCATAGAAGCGTACTGTTTCTCAAATGGATACCGCTGGTACTTATAGTACAAGAGCCCAAGAGGAGAAAAAAAGGCAGTTATTTTACCCCCATGTTTTATTACTTTAATGAAAACTATGTATAATTACTACTCAAAATTGATGAGTCTGCCAAGTATAGATTGCGAGAATAAAAAATTTCGGCTACTTCAAAACGTAAAAAAAATGTTCATTACGAGCTTTAAAGTTGAGTAAATGTGCTAAAACATGAACCCTAATAGAGGCTATTTACGTTCAATAGTTCCCGAGATATTACTTTTTAAATTGCAATATTTCATAAAAAATGCACAGCAAATCTGTAGTTAATAATTTGATTTCTAGAAATCTGTATCTAAAAAACTATTCGACGTACAGATGTCTATTAGCACTCATATTAAAGCTAGTTTAATATGTTATAATGTGGTTTATAATGTTAATCTTCGCATGAGTAGTAGTTTTCATGATATTTGCTAAAATAAATTGATTTATAGTTGTTCAGACAATAACTTTCATTTAACTTACTATCTCAAAAACTATTCGACGTACAGATGTATATTACCTCTCAAATTAAAGCTAGTTTAATATGCTATAAAGTAGTTTATAATGTTAATCTTCGCAGGAGTAGTAGTTGTTAAGATAAACCATCAAATTCTTCCCGCATCCAATCGTTACAATCCAAAATCCTACGTAAAATCCTTGATGCTCCTTATTATGTCACAAATAAACCCATTCATAAAGACCTTAACATCCCATTCGTTGCAGATTTGACCAGATCCTTAACCATCCTAACCCATTAATTCTTAATCTTTCATCCTTAACAATCCCCGATAATCCTCCGAGGCGTCTGAAAAGAAGATGGCCACGAGACCTTCTAGTTTAAATTAATGTTTGAAGTACCACCAATGGGTGGTTCCTTACCAAGATTTTCAAGTGTATATGAAACATAATACATATTTACCTATTGTATTATTTTGTACTGTTGTAAATTACAATAAATAAATAATTAAAAAAAAAAAAGTTTTTCAGACAATAAGTTTCATTTAACTTATTATCCAAAAACTATTCGACGTACAGATGTCTATTAGCACTCATATTAAAGCTAGTTTAATATGTTATAAAGTAGTTTATAATGTTAATCTTCGCAAGAGTAGTAGTTGTTATGATATTTTCTAAAATAGATTCACAAAACGTTGATTTCTGGTTGATCGGACTAACTATTTTGATTTAAGAAAAAATATAAATTATTAAAAAAAACATATTACATACATTTTTTATAAAAGCAACAATTATAGCGAGTAGGTTGGTCGATGTACGATATGTTACAATTTCACAAGAAATCATAACACAAAAAAAGGGACCCGCCACGCTAAACCCCGGGGAGCGATGGTCCTATATCACTTTTGAAATATTATCTTAAAAAGAGAAAAGGAGACTTTAAGATAGTTAAATCAAACAATATTTGAAAAGCGCCTGAAATTGAAAAACGGCATGAAATTGTTAAAGTGAGATGTAGTACAGATGGAGAAACCAGGAGAAAACCTATATTTATATAGAGTTATTTGACTAACTAAAGGCTATTTTTTGAAACTTTTCGATATAACTAATGTACAACTGATCCATTATAACCGCTGATTTTGATTTATTCTTAGTTATACGTTTATCGTTGCCCACGCTCAGCGGAGAAGGGGGTGAGTTAAAGTGAAATAAAAAAAAATATAATTGCAAAAGAAAAAAACACAAAACAAAACAATAAATAAATTACTCCTCAGGCGCCACGTTATTTTTCTTGGAAATAACGAAAACCCCAAAGCATTATGCCTACAATATAACTAAAATATACCACTATATAAACAATTGTTGAATATGACCACTGGCGAATATCTTTACATGTAGATAACAGGAAACCTAGGGGTGTTACCTACCCACCTGTTGAATTATCGTAATATTCCGTGAACAACAAAAAAAAAACATAAGTAAATTAACAAGTTGAAAGCAGAGAAAGAACAACTGAATTATATGTACAAAAGTTTAATAATAAGAAATATATATATACAGAGAATGAAAAATAAAAAAAAAAGAATTCTTATCAATTAATAAAACAATTAAAACTTATAGGTTGACTTAACCTTAACCTTAATAACTATATTTACATTATTATCCAAAAGAGTATAAAAGTGAATATAAAATAAAAAAAAATAAGATAAAATTTAGTTCAAACCCCACGTAGTCCGCCACTTCTATTGTTAATGATCGTCTATTGAAGTAAACACCATAATTTTGAAAAAAAAACCATATATGACAACATTTCTCACCTGGTGATATTCCGGTTCAAACCATAAAGACAGAGGGCCTTTAAACTATTACCACTTCACATTGAACAATCGTAACGTGTTCTAAAATCAAACTGTCGCCTTCACTCAAACAAAACACACTCGTCTCAAACATATCGCTCGTGTTTTGTTTTCACCATGACAACCGCGTAACACCTCTTGTCTGAACAGATCTAGCCAGTGTTATTATTTCACCATGGCAACCGTAACACCCCTTGTCTACGTAGATATCGCCAGTGTTTTTATTTCACCATGGCAACCGTAACACCCCTTGTCTACGTAGATATCGCCAGTGTTTTTATTTCACCATGGCAACCGTAACACCATCACAACTCCGTAATAGTCAAAATCGTTATTAATAAATTTCACTTATGTCTATCATTTTTATGTGTTATTTTAGCACCGACTGATAGATGTCGCTATCTGGTCGGACCATGTTTGATGTAATTCCCTCAATGAATATAAAAAAGGTAATACTTAAACAAGATATCCTCAAGGCCTATATTAGCGTGCATGTAATTAAATACTATGATGGAAAAAAAATGAGTTAATGCCGATTTTTTGTAGATAGAATTAGCCAAGAAGGCCGAAAATAATTAGGCGTTTCACGCTATCATAATTACCTGATGAAGGTCACAGAAATGAAGACTTTTGAAACACTACAACCGTAGATATTTATAGCAATTAATTATTTATTAAATATTAATTAAATTATTAATTATAGTAATAACAACTCGAATATCGATCGTGTAATGATCACTTAAAATACACTGGAAGAAGATAATTGATCGTATGAAGTAGATTGCAGGAAGATAGTCCGGCTGATATAAAAAAAGATCGCAATTGGCCTTACGATGATTTTGTATAATGTAAATATAGTTATTAAGGTTAAAAGAACAGCAACAAGAGCAGTGGTCTCAAAATATTTTTAAATGGATCAGTCAAGGCCAACTCAATACAGTTTTGAACCTTACCAGCACAGATTTTTTTTACATTTTGCACAGGTGTTGTGGCGGCACCCTTTGCCTTTCTGAACTTTTGATGAAAAGATGGATAGCATTACTAGTATTAAATGATAATGTGTGCATTTTCCTACTTCTATCATAAGCTCCTCCCCTCCCTCCCACCAATACTGGTTGGGAACCGGGAGTGCAATAAAGTTCCCTTGAGGACTTCTCATACGATCAATAATACAAATAGAGCTTGGTGTTGTTAGTATTTCGACATTCTCTCAGAAGGGATTCTTTTCGTCAATATTAATAGGTATATTCTTTGATTAATTAGGCCTATCGAATCTTATGAATTAACCCTACCTAATGATTGGAGAAGTTTGTCGGGGGTGCGGTCAGCAAAGAACAACATAAATAAACAAAACCATATTTATCTATTTTATGCCGACCTATCGACCTGAGTTTCAGGTCTTCATCAGAGGTTATGGCGTAGAAGCAACTGAAGTTTGCAGGCCTAGCTTCTACGCCATAACCTCTGATGAAGACCTGAAACTCAAGTCGAAACGTCGGCATAAAATAAATAAATATGGTTTTGTTTATTTATGTTGTTCTTTGCTGACCGCACCCCCGACAAACTTCTCCAATCATTAATCTACGGTCAACTATCTACACCTCATTATAAACCCTACCTATTCTAACCATAGTAGGAGTCATGTTTTCATTTCCTGAACAGCCAAAGAAATAAAATTCAAGCCAGATACGAACTGGCACCGGCTAAGTCACGAGGCAGTCGCTTAACTCCCTCAGGTACAAACGCCTCTTATGAATTAACTACTCTTATACTAGTTTCCGTTTGGGTAAACTAGTATTCTAGTACTAACCCAACTCCTATTATTAAACGATAATCGATCCCTGACCCAATGAACGGCAACTAATCTTTGCACAGGGCCACGGATCAGCTGATGCGGGCTCCACGTACATACCAGTTTTCACCCGTTCACCTTGGAGTACAAGAGCCGGGAAGAAAAAAGGGCATTTCACCACAATTTTTTATTACATTAATGAAAACTATGTATAATAACTCGTCAAAACTGATGTGCCTGCCAAGTCTAGGTAGGGGGGGGGGAAATGGCAACTATTCCTTGACTAAATTATTATTTCAAACCCTTTTTTGATTGAACTACAATTTTATAACAACTTTGGGCCAAATTGAACGAATCAATTTTTAAATTTAAGTATTAAGGAAAATACGTTTGAAAATAAGTGTAAGTTAAATTTGTAGCCTTATATTGTAAACTGTTTTTAGAGTTCTACTACTGGGTAGTTTCTCTACATCCTATATCATATCATTATGTCATTATGATCAAATTTACTGGTTGTATTTTTTTATACAGTTGTAAATATCAATAAATAAATAAAATAAAAAAAAAAAACTTTTACTTGTATGTTTTGTTTATGCTAGTTTTTTTTTTTTTTTACCATGTTTAAATTGAACCAAATAAATGTTTAATCTGAGCCAGTTTGTTTTTTGTTCATTTTAAAGCCTTCCAACAAAAAGACAGTCGATTTGAGGTGGCTTTAACAATATTGGTTAAAATAAAAATGTATTTTAAGAAAATTTTAACTGATCAATGAATCTAACAAGTGTTAAAGAAGACGCCAGTGATGAAGTTTTGTATTTTTTAATTTTTGTTTACTCCAACTTTAAAAAGTAAACAATTTAAAACTTGAGTGAAAACAATAGAAAATTCGCGGTTTTGTTTACCTGACATTGGATCCCTACTGAAATCCGTGACATTTATCGTTTAACTATGAATAAACAGTAGTATAATTAAGGAAGATAATTTTTTAACAAACAATATAATTAACATGTATAATAAAGAAAAAGTAGATGTAAACATAAATGTAATTAATGTTATTATAAATGTATATATGTATATAAATAAAGACGATTATTATTATAATTATTAAGAAACAATAGGGAAGTTTCTTCCAGATAGGTTTAAACATCTTCCATAAACATTTTGAAACACAAATTACCATATGAACTCCTGAAAGTTAGTTTAAACTTACTAGCATTTCAAAAGAGTTGTGATCTATTGGTACAGCATGTAGTAATATTTTTTTAAATATTATAATGAAAATATTTTATATTGTACCTGGACATGTTTTTATATATTTGTACAATAAGACAAAATTATTATAATAGTTACAATAAGTATTATAATACCAGTTTATAATTATAATGAATTTAAAGCATAATTGTGAGAAAATAGTAATATTTTAAAATATAATCCTTTGACTTAATTGGTTAATATTCATACCACAATTTCTATTTTATTATTTACTTTTCATAACAAAAAAATATATACAATGAAATAGAAAGTCATTATTATAAGATGAAATAATTATTACAGATGAAAATAAATGTTACTATTTAAAAATAAAATCTACCTATATTGCCATAAAAAAAAAACAACAAACTATTATTTGAAAATATATTCAGGATTATTAAAATGAAGTTATATATAATAATGATGAAACAAATTATTAGACTGTAACAAGATGGGGTACTCAATTTGTTTTCATCTTCAGGTCAAACCACAGGTAAAGAACACTCACCACAAAATTGAACTCGAGCAATAAACCCTATCAGTATAGGCCGCCACAGTGAGGCATGCAGGTACAGGTAAGTGGTTTTGTTTTTTTATAACCCGAAAGCTTAAGTACACCAGATAGTAATGGAGAGAAAAAAAGGTTAAATAAAATCAAACACAAGCAATGAGCATACAGATTAAAAGAACTTTCACTGGTTTAACTCATTAGGGTCGTAACATTTAATAATACATACTTTCAATCAGAACAGAAATAAGCAAATGCCATTTAAGTATTAAGAAAAAAACTGAATAAATCAAAGAATCATTTTTGAGATAAGTAAAATCATAATTCTATTGATGCCCAATCGGTTTAATAAGAAAAATTTTAAATCAACACAATATTGCTAATATTAAAATAATCCACAAACAGAAATCAATTTAAAAAAATTTAATATTTAACTCATTCCGCAACAATTATCATTAATGTTACAACAGTACATACAAATGATAAATGTCAAAATGACAGAACATTAAAATATGACTTTTTGATTTTTTTCTCTTATGAAATAGTTCAAGTAATAAATGAAACAATAAGCCAGTGCTAAATTAATGGTAAATTGACCATAAAAATTGCTTTCTACTTTCACACAAAATAAACATATTGATAGTTATATGTGCTAATAACTATACATATTATAATGCATGTATGTAAACATACATTTCTAATATGTATTATGAAATTAGAAAAATGAATTGAGAAATATATGATTTAGATTATAGATCGAATTTAACATATTAGGAAAAACAGTGCAATTAAACAATAAATGTGTAATTAAAATACGATATTTATATAACAAAAAAAAAAAAAAAAAACACAATGTTTCAAATGATTATAATTGACAAATATAATCTCACCATTTTTAGGAAGATTTCTAATGACGCTGACTGCGGCATTGAATTTGTCTTCACACGACATAACAGAGGCTGGGACACAAATATTTTGAAGATTCGATAATAAAACGAAATTAACACAAACGATATCTTTAACAATAAAACTATTTACATGACGAAGAGACAACGAAGCTCGATCTTCATCATAACAAACCGAACACCATCTGTTAACTGAGGGAAGGGGGCGTTGACAACTGCCTTTAAAATCAAGTGGAGGGGGGAAAGCTATTGAATTCTATGACGTCCACTTTAACTAGAATTAAAATTAAATGTCATCTAATAAGTTTAAAATTGTAAAGAATTA
The DNA here is from genome assembly GCF_000696795.3 of Halyomorpha halys. NCBI lineage: Eukaryota > Metazoa > Arthropoda > Insecta > Hemiptera > Pentatomidae > Halyomorpha > Halyomorpha halys. The sequence continues at coordinate 620,281 of NW_027115842.1, forward strand.
TTATATTTATAATCTTAAACACTTTCTTGAGACTGGTTAATGTTGATTAAATAAATAAATTTAAATTTTATCCATTTTATTCTCTTACTAAGTCGGACGTTTCAGCCATCCTCAGGGACAATTTTTGAACTAAATAATTTTTAAAAAAACAACTTCATGCAGGCTATTCTGCTAGGTCAATATTGTATTGTGTCCAAAAATATTAGGTACAAGAATTGTATTTTGAAATACTGCCCAACTCTGGTTTACACTATATAGAACTTATTATTTATTTCGATAGGTCCTAATACAATAATTCTTTAAATAAATAAATTTAAATTTCATTCTCTTTATAAGTCCGACATTTCGGCCAATTCGGCTGCCCTCAGGGACAATCTTAATACAATTTTTGAACTAAATAATTTTTAAAAACACAACTTCATACAGGCTATTCTGCCCAGGTCAATTCAACAATTAATCTAGTCAATTTTCACATAAAAATAAAAATTCTTT
>NW_027115842.1:621587-628721 GCF_000696795.3 Halyomorpha halys
TTTTTAAAAACACAACTTCATACAGGCTATTCTGCCCAGGTCAATTCAACAATTAATCTAGTCAATTTTCACATAAAAATAAAAATTCTTTATCCCAGTCACCTATTTGTTAAAACTTATCACAATATTTGATAGAATTAAAATTAAATGTCATATAATAAGTATAAAATTGTAAAGAATTATTATATTTATAATCTTAAACACCACACAAAACAAAAAACACTTTCTAAAGACTGGTTAATGTTGTTTAAATAAATAAATTTACATTTTATTGTCTTTATAAGTACGAAGTTTTGGCCAATTCTGCTATCCTGAGGGACAACCTTAATACAATTAAAATTAAAATTCGTTATCACAGTCAACTATTTATAAAAACTTTCTACAATAATATTTTATAGAATTAAAATTAAATGTCATCTAATAAGTTTAAAATTGTAAAGAATTATTATATTTATAGTCCTAAACACTTTCTTGAGACTCGTTAATATGTTTAAACGAATAAATTTAAATTTTATACATTTTATTATCTTTATAAAACCGACGTTTCGGCCATCCTCAGGGTCAATCTTAATACAATTTTATAACTAAATAATTTTAAAAACACGACTTCATGCAGGCTTTTCTGCCCAGGTCAATTCAACAATTACTCTAATTAGTCAATTTTCACATAAAAATTCTTTATCTTAGTCACCTATTTGTTAAAATTTATCATAAACATTGAACTTATAAAGAGAATAAAATATTTTTTAGACTAAAATAGATAAAATTTAAATTCATTTATTTAAATAATTATTATATTAGGATCTATTGAAGTAAATAAAAGTAATAATAAGTTCGTATTGTGTAAACCAGGGTTGGGCAGTATTTCATAATACAATTCTTGTACCTAATATTTTTGGAGACAATACAATATTATTATTATTTTAACAAACACAATGCAAAAAATATCATATATATTAAGCAAATAAATAAAAAATATTCAAAAATAATTTTTAAAGTTTTTGTGAAGTATTTGAGTAGTAAAAAACAAAATAATATTTTTATATATGAGGAGATGGTTGGGGGTGCCGTCAGAAAATAACAAAAATAAGTTTAAATGTTTCGGACAGAATTTCCTCATTTATAATTATGAGAGATAGTTGACCGTGGATGACTTATATGAGGAGAAGATGGTTGGGGGTGCGGTCAAGATAAAACACAAATAAGTTGATATAACTTATTTAATTGTGCCAACGTTTCGGCAAGAATTTCTAGCCTTTATCAGGGCTAAGAACAGAACAAGATAACAACCAATGAATACAGAAAATATAAACAGAATGACATAAAGTAAATAATTGTACAGAATGGAATTAATAAAATTAAAGTGATGAAAGAAGTGGAAAATAAAATGTATATATTACAGGTAATTGAATAAGTAGGTAAAATAACATAATTAAGGAAATAAAATAAAAATTTAAGTTATATAATGCAAATAAATATTAATATTTTAGTTTATTAATAATTTAAAAATTAAAATTATGGAAAGAAAAAATCTGTAACAAATGAAAAATGTAACCATATTAGATAAAGAAGTAAAATATGAAGTTAAGTTTAACAAAAGAAGTGAATAGAAAAAAAAAATTGAAAACAATGATAATATATGGTGAACATAACTAAATAACTTTGTTTGTTTATTAAATATTCATACTTCTTTGCATTATATTTTTATTTCCTTAACTATGTTATTTTTACATATTTAATTACCTATTTATACATTTTATTTTCCACTACTTTCATTACTTTATTTTTAATTATTTTCATTCTATACAATTAATTACTTTAATCATTCTGTATTTATTTATTTTTTATTCAATGATTTTCTTGTTGTTAGTCTTTATCTCTGATTTTCTGGCCAATAGATTGCTACTATAAAATAATTTTTTTAAACTTATTTGTGTTATTCTCTGACAACACCCCAACTATCTACTCTTCATATGTATTATCCACGGTCAACTATCTTCTCATCAAAATAATATTTTGCATGTTGCATCTTATATTTTAAAGTATTTCTGTGACATAATATTATTTAAGAGTATTTCAGAAATATAGAGAAAAGTATTTCCAATATACTTGAGTTCAATTTTTTCTTACAAATTACTTGAAAGTAGTTTCAATTGATTTTTTTTTTTTACAATACTCCTATAAAAAGTAGCTGATAAATTGTTTGTCTAATTCGAGCGTAAAAGTATTGAAGTATTCAACTGATTACGCACACATTAAAATTCAAAATAGGGGAAATTTATTATTTTAATTAGATAATAACGGAAATTCACAAATTAACTAAAATTAAAAATTAAATCTGTACCACTACAACCCATGAAGGGTCACACTTTGTAAGGGAGTACTATTATTAGACGAACGGTTCTGCAAGGAGGTGATTTGGTCAGGATCATGCTCGACCGCCTGATTTTTACCCAATTAAGGAGGCTGGGTTTACCGAAGATGGCTCCAGAACCCAGAAGAGTTGACTCATGGCTACAGTGTAGCAGAAAACAATTTTCTGCCTAGCAGGATTTGAACTCTGGTCCTTGGAGTTAGTAGCCATGGGCCTTGCCCCACGGCCAACCTTACTCCCCTCCCCCACAAATTAACTAAAAAAAATATATATTTTTTATAATCCTATTTCAATAGGGTTTACTTAGCTACAAACGTTAAGACAAATCACAAACACACACACACACACAAAAGTAACATAAGGTTAAGGAAATAAATTTATAATCTTATTTCTCGACTGCAAAGGTACAAATTTTCTTTTGAAATTCCATTTAAATGTGAATACAAAAATGGTTTTGATTTAATAACCAGTCTAAGTGAGATCAGATGAAAAATATTAAAGAGTACAAGAATTTAATTTTTATAAAATATCTCCACAGTTTAATATGACTTCATTAGTACTAACTCTTTTAATGTTTGAAAATGGAGCAAATAAGATATTTGAAGAAACGAGATCCTTTTGTAAATTTTGGTGAAAAACAGAGTCCTTAAAGATAAACATTTATTTAAAGTTTACACACTTGTCAATCTATGCTCTTTTCAGGAAACTACTCACATAAATTTATAAATGCAAGTGCTGGTAATTTATTTACTTTTTTTTTTTAAAGGAATAAAAATAAGAAATCAGATTTAACGAAAATGCGTTAAAAATGAAAAACTAAAATAACAGAAATCATATAAAAAATATATACAATATATAGAAAAATAAAATTTATATAATATATGTTTGTAATTATGATAAATAATTATATATATATTGTTTTTCTAAAGGAATCAGAAATTAAATTTCATATAATCATCTCTATTCATTATTACTAGGAATGATCAAATAATGATATAAAAACTTAATTTCAAAGAAGTCCAAGGAACAAGCCAAATCTATTGAAATAACAAGAAGTGTACATTAAATACAGTTTTATGATCTCTGATTTTGACTTGATAAAATATTAGTTAAGGTTATAAAAGGAGATTTACTTCCTTTTTTTATAGTAATAATTTTTTATCGATGACAAGATTTTTTTTTAAATTATAGTAAAAGTACAATTTTATTGGAAATGTTAGTTTTTATTAAAGTGGAGAAACATTGTTTGACGAAGATCCATTCAGCCATAAAATAGAAAAGATGAAGTAAATCCATAGTAAATTGTAATGAACAAACTTTCTTGCCCTTGTGACATGGACTTGGAGGTTTTTTGCCCTTTCAACTTCTTATCGCAATCATTAAATTACACCAACAAATAAACTTGTAGAAAATTGCTTGCACTTTTGAATCTAATAACGGGTTGAGGAAGAATACTGAGTATTTTTTGAAAAGGTATGAATTTAATATCTTTGTCCATATTAAATATAGTTCTTTTTTCACTGTTTAATCTCAAAAGCACTACCCTCAATTTTCTTCAACTAGTGTCAGTACCTACAGTAAAATAAAAAATATAACTAGGTATGTTAGTGAGAGGATTACAAGTCGGTAATGAGTGTTGAAGTAACACTTATAACTGACAACATTCCTCCCTTTTTTTCATTTCGACAGTCTATTCAAATTTAATCGTTAAATAGTGACTATTGCTCTGTATCTATGGAGAATTAATCGGGATGCCAGGATAATCGTTGAAGGCAATTATCCAAAAATAAGTTAATTAATTAATTATATATTGAGTCCTAAAAAACTATTATCATAATTGGATTATTTTCCAAAGGCTGTTTGTGTGTTTACCAGTTTACCAATTAAATACCTTTATATTTATAAAATGTTGTTACCATTAATTATATAGTATAATAAAGAGTGGTATATTGGGTTTTATAATAGTATATAAGCTACATAAAGAAACTAAGTATTTATTTACAATTTATTATTATGATTCAGATAAAGGTTGCCATAAAATATTGATTAATACATTATTACTCATTGGTTAATTTATACTTATAGCTGCTGATGCCGTAGGTGTTGTTCATAAGGGATGTCCAGGTCTCGTGGCCCTTCTCACGACTTTGTCTGGTCGAAGTGCATCTTCTAAGCCTGCCTCTTGACTGTGGTCCTCACCCGTCTAAGCCTTCCTGTTGAATGTCTTTTTCTGATCTAGATTTCTTGTCCTTTTCTCCCACTTTCCTTTTGGGGCGTTACCTTATTTTTGAATCTCATATTTGATTGGGTAGGCATTCCCCTCCTCAGGCCCGAGAGGGGGTGGTAAAGTTTGACATGTCTAGGAAGGGCATGCACCTACTTAATTTGATTCCAATCCCTCGTCAAACCTGTCATTTTTGTTAGAACACTTAAAGGTTAGCCAATCTAAATATATTTGTAAATTAGAGAGACAAAACGTATTACCATGAATAAAAATACTCACCGTGGTTTCAACTTCTTGGTGTCGTCCTTCTCCTGTGCCCGATTGTAGTTAGTCATAGAAGAAACGGATGATTCAGAACTTAATAAACTCTATATTAATCTTTTCCTCACTCCTTAATTTTTCAATGAAGGAGCACTAGTCTGTGTAACATACATATTTGTCTATTTGCATTCAATACCTAAATGTATTGAAATTTTATTAATAATATCCATAAATAAATTATTTAATCAAATCGAGAGATGAATAAAAAATCTTCAGAATATTTGCAAACCTAATTGTTTACTTATGATTAGGGATAGGATTTTTATGTTTTCACATATTTTTACCTGACCATGATATCTTCGATTTCTTACTAGATAACGATGTTTCAAGACATTTCTTGCCAAAAGAAGCCATTTTTATTTCACTTATTTTTAAATATTTGGCCTTTTTTACATATTTTGTTCTAAATCACATATTTTCTGAAATATTTGATATTTTTTACATATTTTTAGATATTTTGTCCTGAATCATGTATTTCCTTAAATTATTTGTTCAATTGTAAATACATTTTCGCAGCAACTACGTAAAATTCAAGAGAACGCACAAAACTTAAAGGTGAAATTTATCATTTATCATAAATAGTGCATAAAAATTCTATATTTTCATCTTTGAACACAAATTAAAAGCAGTGGCAATAATAAATTTTCACACAGAATTACATTGAGAATTTCTCAGAATCAATTAAAAAGAGCAAGGGTCTTATTCCTGTGGCATTTTCCTAGAATTTGTTTGTTTACTCCTCAATCCATTTCTCTGTTTCCCCCCTTCCCATGGTCCTTTCTCATCTTAGTCTTGTTTCACTCCCTAGTTTAATTACAATTACTAATTAATATCTTGTTATTGAACAGCTATGTTATCTCTAAGTACATTTTTTGTACATATTTTAACATAATTTCTTTTAAATATTATTCATATAATATATAATAAATACATATTTATGTAACTTTTTTTAAGTTATAAAATTACTAATTAATTAGTAATTTATATTGTTGAATAATACATAATTTATAAATACATTTTTTAAAAATATTTGACAATTTATTAGCACATATTTATGTACATATTTCAGATTTTTTAGCACATAAAAATCCTATCCCTACTTATGATCAATAATACCTTTTAGGGTAATTTCCTTGATAGTATCTAAATCTTTTAGTCCAAGACTTATAGGTAAAAAAAAACTGGTCTCAATTTAAAAACATGTGTAGTTTCAATCAACAAAGATTTTAGGTGCATTAAGTTTATTTTAAGGAAATTTTTTTTACATGCAACAATTTATTGCCATTGTTTTCATATGGCACTTATTTTTCCATACAGTTACTGTTAGATTTAGGCACTAATTCCTTCACAAATAGAATGTGAATGTACTATTACTCCAACATCATAGAACAAAAACAACCGCCTAAGACTTTTAAATTTCTAATGCTAACAGGTAATGATGAAGTATTTATTTCCTGTGGTTATATATAATAACAATAAACTTTTGTTGGTTTTATTGTAATACAACAGGATTACAATTTTTAAAAATCTATAAATTCCATAAATTATTTATCACCGAAGTATTTATCATTTACTGCTAAAAAGAGAAGCATATTAAAAAATAAAACTCTTGTATAATAGAGACATCCAGTGGATTTATACAAAATTACAATGATATTAGTAATTTTCAGAAATGTAAAAAATTCAGAAAGATAAACATGAATCTTTGATGTTTTGAAATGTTGATAGACCAATAAGATGCTTAAAAATCCCAACTGACAGGTTCCAGCTCGAGGCATGATAATCTCTCACTGGCCATGATCGACTCCAAATCCTCTAAAAAAAGATAAATAGTAATTGGTAAGGTATTACAAAATACACTATTTAATTTAATATATAGCTACATTAACCAAATTATATTTTTAACAGTATACTCCTGCAAGAACCTTAAATCTTTAGGACTGTACGATATTTCAAAATATGTCCTAGAAAAATAATCATTGTCGTGGAAAAATAAAAACAAGAAGCAGAGAAATTTTAATGAATTCTGGTATTTTGAAATGTACGGCAACCTAGAAGTTCTATAATTATGAGAGATAGTTGTCCGTTGATGACTTATATGAGGAGAAGTTTATATAACTTATTTAATTGTCCCAACGTTTCGGCAAGAATTTCTAGCCTTCATCAGGGCTAAGAACAGAACAAGATAACAACCAATGAATACAGAAAATATAAA
>NW_027115842.1:632438-635558 GCF_000696795.3 Halyomorpha halys
AACACACGCCCTGAGATTAAGAGTCTCTCTCTTTCTTTTTATATAATAAAATTAAGAGTCTTTTTATATTATTAAATTTGAATAAATTATATTATCCATTTAAGAGTAAAGTTCTTTAATTTGAACCCAAGTTATTCTTTCATATTTGAGAAAAGTTTAAAAAACTATTCAGATTCTTTTTATTTTTATTTTTAAATATTTTATATTTTTTAAAATTATTACAATATATGTAACTTTGTTCATTTCGTTCATTATTATTCCTTACATTCAAGTCAACAGGAAAGGGAAAACAAAAATAACAGATTAATATGGGAAGATCATGGTTAGGCAGTATAGGACTCCAAAGGTTAAAAAAAAAGATGGCTGATTGACCATCTGTAGTATATAAAAGAAAGATGGTCTGGGTACGGTCAAAATAACTCAAATAGTACTAATACTATATATTAGGGGTATCCATGATCTTTAGTTTAACATGCTAAAGTGTGTTAGATGGAAAAACTCATGTTAAATGGAGAAATATTTCCTTCTTTTACCATGTCAAAACGATATAACATGGTCAAAAGTCTGTTAAATGGAGAATGACATCACGCAACAAACCAGCTGAGCTCATCATTTTGTTTGTTGTCGTAGTAACAAGAAATGTAGTATTATACATATTATTTGCTCATAGTTTGTGTTAGTATTGTTTTGGATGTATTTATAGCTAATAAAGCAAGGATAATAATTGTAATGTAATGACAGTTGTCAATTAGCTCATTTTGATTCTCTTCCTCAAAATTTAGAAAATCAACAAGAAACTCAGGGGCCATATTTTCACACAACTTTCTCTTAAGGCATGTTGTAATAAATTACTTTAATCAAAACTTAGAACTAAACAATAACATGAAGTTTTGGAAGGAAAGGTTATAAAACAAGATGTTCAGAAAATCTGCTAGGAGCTCTTATGCATTTAACATTTAACAGGACTTTAAATAGTGCTGCTCACAATCCTATACTTATAACATTTAACATGCCCTTTCTATATCTTCCTCCCATTTCATATCGTATCCTTCTCTTTCCTCCTGAACGTTCGCTAACTCTTCTTCAGGGGATCGTATAGGGTCAGAAAACTGCGATGAATAGAGTTCTTTCCATGTATCCAAGATCTTTTCTGGGTCTGAGATCATATTTCCGCTTTCATCTTTTATGTTTCTGATCTCTTTGGAAGTTTTACCCTTAAGAGCTTTTACTTTTTTCCAAAAGATCTTTATATTCTCTCTGTAGTCCCTGCCAAGGCATTTTCCGAATTCCTCCCACGACTTCTTCTTGGCCTCTCCATCTCCGCACCTTGCTGATTCAAGTATGCAATCTTTAATATACCTCCAGATTTCTACTACAGATCCATTTTGGTCTAATCTTTTTAATTTCTCTTCCGGACATTCCTAGTATTCTTGTCTTTGTCAACCGCGTCAAGAGCTCTCACATTTATCTTTTCATATGCCTTCATTTTTTTTTTAAAAATGTTAATGTTAATGCTAATATTAATGGAATATTCCTAGACAAACAAATTTATATGTACTCCTAGACAAAATTAGTACATTGATTTATTTTTCATATCATGTTATAGATAAACAATAACCCCACATATTTTAATACTGACTTCAACAACAACAGTATCAAATACCAATGCTGGTTAAGGCGATTTCATTTAATTCCAATAAAGGACTAAACAAACAAACATGAAATACAAAGTGATGCACAAATTTTAATTAAGAGTATATTTTTTAAAAATAACAAACCTTTATTATCTGGAAGGGTAAATGAAGTAAAAGGGGCAGCAGGAATTATGAGATCCGGCAATGAGGAATGATGACAAGACTTTAAGAATGAGTGTGAAAGGAGTTGCGATGATGTAGGTCGGTGGTTTACGTCTCGCTCCAGGCAACTTTCCACGAGATCATGAAAACTATCGCTAAATTTTCTCTCTGCCATAACCCTTAAACATTCATCATCTCCAGTACCTTCATCTAAAAAAAAATATATAAATATCATAAAATCTATTAATATTGTATAAATTACCAAAATTAACAGTAAGTTTTTTAATACATCAAAACATAGGCCTTCGGTATGCTAAAATTTTTTAATAATTGTAAAACTTGTAAAAGTTTTAGAAAAAATAAATTTTTTAAATTTATTTTTGATAGTCATTATTTAAAAGAAAAAATTAATAAAAACTTAAGACCATGTTACGTTCATGCTTTCTTAACAAATGATTATCTATAATTGAGGCATGGAAATGGAAAAGGCTGTAAGTGACCGAAATACAAAAAATGAGATTTTTATGGGATTATGATGAACAAATCAGTCCCGAGTCCACTGGTAACTGCTGGAAGTTCCTATCTTGACCGGTTTAGTCCCTAGAGGTGTATCTTTTTCGTAATTTTAGAGCAAAAAGCGTGGTCAGCTACCTGTTTTTTTAGTTTTTCTCAAAACTAGTTTTTTTGGTACATACAGCCTTTTCCATTTCCATGCTTCAATTATGATTTATTTTAATCTTAATTTAAAAAAAAATGTAAATTTGTATAAACACCTATAAAATCTTCCATTAAGCATTACGTTTTCTATGATTTTGATATCGCTGACTAAATAAAAATAGCATCAAGAATATTCATTCAATCCAGTTCAGGAAACGTTTGGTGAAAGGATATCAGAGATGTATGATGGACGGCGGGATTAGATAACTTGGTAGAGAAAGGAAGCAAGAAAATATTTACGACGGAAGGAGGGGTAAAGCCACTTCAATTCTTCATAAAATCGGGTGACAAAGGCGTCCCTGGGGACCCCAAAGATGAATCGTACAAAGCAATTAATAACCATTTTAATTTTCCTTCGAGATCCCCAGAGACACCCCCGTAAACCACACAGCAATAATCAAAGTGGGGGATTATTAAGGAAGTAACCAGGAGCCTATGGGTTTCAAAAGGAAGTAGGTGACAAAGATAATTTAAACGTTTTAGGGTGGAGAAGCATTTTGCTCAATCCTAGTCACAGTGGTTGGTTTTCATATGAAAATTTATTTGTTATAATGATCTTATTTTCCAGTTATTATTTTATTTTATTTATATATTTTTTTTATTTAAT
>NW_027115842.1:635608-656614 GCF_000696795.3 Halyomorpha halys
TTATAAATTTTTTTTTATAATAATAATCTTTATTTATTCTAGGATTGATACCTTTAGAATAACATACAGGTGTCAGATTTAGGCTTTAGAGGCTTAGAGTGAAATACAAAATAATAAATGAAATTATAAAACATAATATAATAATGAATTTGAAAAGATTAAAATGAACAGCAATAATTAACAGAATATATAAAATAAGAATAGAACAAAGAGGGTAAAACCATATGTCATATCATAAAACATAAGATGACAAACACTTCTGATAATAAATAATAGAAAACAAAAATGATAAAAATCAAATCTAATTAAACTAAAAATAATAAATGGAAAGGTACAATTTCTGCAAATAAACATATTTACAAGAATAAACTAAATTCTGAAACATTAAGAACAGTAAATATATAAACTTTGTTTGAAACATTCAATAGTTACTCTTCCGGAATTAGGTGGACAGAAGGTGGTCGAAGATACGGGATTTGAAAGTTGGAAGAATATTAGAGCTACGAATGAAAAAGGGAATAGAATTCCATAGGGATGAGGAAAGATCTACACCAAAGGCTGCGGTTCAATGGGCAGTTACATATAAGTCTGAAGGCCGTGAGCGGGTATTGCAGGACTGCACTGAGGATTTAAATTGAAGGATATCAGAGATGTATGATGGACAGCAGGATTAGATAACTTGGTAGAGAAGGGAAGCAAGAAAATATTTACGATGGAAGGAGGGGTAAAGCCACTTCAATTCTTTATAAAACCGGGTGATAGAGGCGTCACTGGGGACCCCAAAGATGAATTGTACAAAGCAATTAATAACTGTTTTAATTTTCCTTCGAGATCCCCAGAGACACCCCCGTAAAGCACACAGCAATAATCAAAGTGGGGGAATATTAAGGAAGTAACCAGGAGCCTACGGGTTTTAAAAGGAAGTAGGTGACAAAGATAATTTAAACGTTATAGGGTGGAGAAGGTACGATGGGAAATATCAGAGACATGGTTTTTCCATAAGAGAGTTTGGTCTATAGTGACACCAAGGTTTTTAACGTATGGATGAAATTGTGTTGGATTGTTGTTTAGGAATAAGGTTGGGATATGAGGATTAGTTTTCTGGAGGTGATTGGATCCTATTACGATTGTCTTAGTCTTCTCTGCATTCAACTTAAGCTTGTTTTCTTGTGCCCAGTGACTAATTCGATTCAAGTCTTCTTGAAGCTTCTCCGTGGCAGCCACTATGTCAGAAGGCGGGAAGGAAAGGTAAATTTGGAAATCATTAGCGTACAAATGGTATCGAGAATGTTGGATAAGGAGGGGAAGACCATTGATGTTAGTTAAAATAGTCAAGTTAAAATTTATTAAATTATGGTTTTAAAAAACCAATTTTATAATTCTTTAAAGATAATTCTATCAAAACAATTACCTCCACAAATATAAGTAGTTTGGTCAATCAAATGTGGACAATTTCCACGCACCTTCTCTGCCAACATAAGAGTCGTTGGTGTGTCAAAATATGGAACTATTCCATTAGCCAGTTCGCATGCTGTAACTCCTATGCTATAAACATCAGACTTTTCATTATATCCTTCCAGGTTCTGCAAACAAATTAAATAATGTAATATGAAAATTGTATAATACATTCATACACAAAGGCTTAGTAAATACTTATAAAACTTATAGTTTTTTTTTCTCTTTATATTTCTATCTGTACCTGTCAAATACTAAATTGACACTTAGCAGTTTGCCTGGCTTTAATACTATTAAACAAATGACATGTTTAAGAAAGGTGCCCCCTCACTTCTGAACTGAAATTCATTATGCCATCTAGTGGCAGAGATAAGTGGTAGGAGACCTGGGCAGCCATCTTGATCCCCAATAAAATAGGGGTAAGAGCCAATAGAGTAGCCATCTTGACCTGGACAGGAGAAGTAAAGGACAGAAAGAGGGAAGGACCAGGAAGTCATGAGGGAGTAAAACCTTACACTCAGGCAAGAGAGGCGGCGGCGGCAGGAGGATGAGGAGAAAGAACCAAGAGAGAACCCTTAATTCATCTTCATATTCAAACCAGAACCAACCTTCAAGCCTCAAGAATATCAAACAAGTAAAATGTAATATTTAAATCAATTAAAGCAATGAAACCAGAACTATCACTAACAAACTAACCATATTGTAACTATTTTGTTCAAACCGTACAGCAAATTGTTTCAGAAAACTTATAAAGAGAGAATAGAAGTATTTTATTTTAAAATCATATGTTAACGCCATAATATAATTACGTTGTAAATAATTGTAAATAGTATTTTTAGTATTTAGTTTTATAGTTTTAGTTATATAGTTTTATTAGTATTTAATTTAGTTACATTTATTTTTATTTGTATTGTTTTATTTAGATTTAGTTATTTGAAAAGAAAAATGTGTAAAATTATATTTGTTTGTAATAATGAGTAATAGAGACAGTTGCTAGGGGTGATCATTGTTGCATCACCTAGCTACGGACCGACCATCTTAGTTTTTTGGAGCAGTTGCGACTAATTAGTGGCCCTGATAGCGTTCTCAGCAGCCCTGTCTGCGTTTATAGTTTGGAGATTTGTTGAGTGTTTTAGTCGTTATTACAGTTTGAAACCAGACCTTTTCTGCGTTTCTGGCCTTTGAGTGCAATATGAGTTGTTGCTAATCAATCGGCTCGTATAATTAATAAAAAACAACTAGACCCTGTCTGCCCTCAATGAGTGCCAGTGTAGCCAGCCATCTTAGCTTTTGGGACATCGACTGTTTGTAAGCCATTGCACCAACTTTGGACCAGTTTGAGAGTTGCAGCGGAGTATTTAGCAATGGAGCTTCTACCTGCACATCTCGACAAGCAAAATATCTTCCTCTGACCTATCGGGGTGGATTAACCTTTTGACCTAGTGGATTAACCGTCGACCAGTATTTATTTTACATATTATTTGTTTATTAGTTTATTTTATTTTAATTTTCATAATTTATCTAATTTTATTTTTATCTGACAGACCTTTTTATTTTTACTTGTATGTTTTGTTTATGTTAGTTTTTAGTTTTGTTTTTTACCTTGTTTAAATTGAACCAAATAAATGTTTAATCTGAGCCATTTTGTTTTTTGTTCATTTTTAAAGCCTTCCAACAAAGAGACATAGTCGATTTGAGGTAGCTTTAACAGTATATGATATCAATTTATTATAAATACAGTCCACTCCCTCATTACCAGCAAATTACAAGTAGTTCTTTATTCAAACCAGCCATACCAGCACATAATAATTAATTTGGGTAATACCTCCCAAATTTTACTCCGGGGAATAACTAAATTAAACATGGCATGTAAGGCTTAGTGAAGAACAAGCCGCAGCGGTACCTGAAATATTCCTTTAGTTGGAAAAAGGTTCTCTAAGGAAAATCACATGGACAGGTCACTGAAGACTTAATAAACATATGTTTAATTTCAAGCTTATGAGATCATCTCTGTGCATATTCTGTAATGCTGAGAATGAAATGACATACCACATCATTTATTGGTTTGACCAATTTGCAGGGTGAAGGTTTATACTGTTTGGTGTGGATTGCATCATGAGCTCTGAGCTGTGTGAATTGATCAATCCCTCGAAAAGCGTACTTAGATTCATAGAATCTACACATCTCAAGCTTTAATAAGCTCGTTACAACGTTTTAGTGCTTACGATGCTACAATGTTGTAATATGGATTGCACATAATAGACCAAATAGGCCGCAATGCTTTCAGCTCAAAAAAAAAAAAAAAAAATGGTCTGATCCATATTCTTTTTAGTATCCTCTTGATGTTCTCAGGCAAGTGAGTCATAGCCATTTGTTGAATAATTTATTATTGATTATTGATACACAATCATCATTCAAACATTATAAATAAATCAATTATCCTCATAAAAATATGTTCAATAATTAATAATAATATTAGAATCAACATGACATGCAGAATATCTAATGAAACAGAGTAGTTCAAATAATAAAAATATAATTGTTCATTAAAATAATACTACCTGCTCAAGAAGTTCCGGAGACAACCAGTTCAGGTTTGGCGCGGTAGTTGAAGGAAACGAATGGACTTTCCTCAGCCATCGCCCACCTTCAACGATCTGGCATGAATATCGTAATCCTGACAAACAGACATGACCATCAGCAGCTATTAGGATATGACTAGCACGAATTGCCCTGTAAGTACAGCACATTTTACTAATCCACTAGCTTAATTTAAAGTTAACTTAATCAATTTTTTTTTAAACCTTTAAGTATATTGTTATCTTTCTAATATTATTATTATGAAATTCTGCAAATATTTCTCAACATTTAAAAAAAAAAAAAAATCAAGATGATCCTCCTGGTTGTGGCCAAGAATAACTTCAAAAAATAACGGAAACTATTTAGTGAATGCAATGATATTGGTACAAATTGCAGATCTTTATAAGGACTACTAACAATAAGATATGATAAAGGTCAAATATTGTTGTATAAATAATGACATATCATATGGCAAAATAAAACGACACAAGTCATAAGAAAATTGATAAATTAAAATTAATGACTTAATAATAATTGATATTGATACCACAGGTGTGGCAAAATAATATTGGAAGAAGCATTGTGAATGTGAGGAAAAGAGATTGAATAAAAAATGCTTGGATCCAGAAAGAAACAGGACTCACTGACACACTGAAGATGACAAGATTGAGCAAATGGAAATGGGGAGGGCATCTCCTTCGATGCGAAGATGACAGATGGTCAAAAATTGCCACAGAATGAACTCCATACGACCTTCAAAGAAGAAGAGGACATCAAAAGAAAAGATGGAGCGATATGTTCAAGAGGATGGCAGGACTCCTCTGGTAGAGAGCTGCTATGGACAGGGATGTGTGGAAGAACAAACGGAAAGAACTGGCTGTAAGGTTGCTGGCGTTACAGCAGCTTATCTTCTTCATTGACTATTTTTGTTTGGCCCAACAATAGTTATCCACTCATAAACAAAGTCTTTGTAATATGCGTAATGTTACGAATATAGAATTTTTTTAATAATTGAAAGTTGCGTGATCTGCACACTGCACCTGATTTCTTTTTTGGAGTTATTCTTCACTGCCAACTATTTTCTTTTTCCTCCCCTATCTCGCCATTAGTGACAAACGAGATGGTCATCTAACAGACTAGCAACATATTCTAGTGAGAGATTGCGATTCCTTTTATAGGTTTGTCACAAAATAAATTTCAACCTTCCCATCCCAGATTTGAATCAGCACTGCTTATGATTCAAGATTGCTAAGGTGATATAAGGCCTTAATGCTGTCGACCACCATGGCCTCTCTCGATTGCCACTTGGAATATCTCTTTGACAGTGAATATATAATATGAAACATTTATAAAATCTGTCAAATCCTTCTTTCATAACAAAAGAAAAAATAAAATAGATTAAATTTTTGGAAAAATAATTTTATCCAAGTTTATGATCTTGCTTTAAGCTGAATTAATCATTATAATCATTTTATCCCCTTTACCACTTGCGCAGTGCGGTAGTAAGCCGAATTAGTATAAGTAAAATTCACAGCTTTTTCATTTAGAACATTTGAAAATGTCATCTTTTACTTTACATGTTTCAATCTCATTTTATATATTTTTTTCATAACATTACTCGAGCCCAACAGTATTGTCGTTGGCCTTCGGATGCTGATTAGTAATAAGGGTTCCAAAATAAAATATAAAAAAAAGTTCTTGAATACAAGAACATACAAATAAACATATATTAATCCATTGAACACTTGCACTTGATTTTGAAAATAAAACAACATAATTATCATAACCACTATAAAAACATCTCCAAATTCTGTCAAGAACTGGTACGAATGTTTCCATTTTTCATTGATAACAATATCTAGATGGCACATGCAAATAAATTGCATGATACATTAATCAGTCACTGAATGTTAATTTAATGTGGAGATAAGTAAATTCACTAATATAAAAATATGTATCTTATTTTAAGAAGTAACAAATAAGACTTATTGAAAAAGTTACCATCATTGTATACAACATATTCTAATGGAAAGTAGATATTGCTTTTTCAAATATGATTTTTTTTTTGTTTAATTCTTTATTTAACAAGACTTTTTTGGAAACAATGTTAGAAGTGAAAAGGTTATAATACTTTGCTTTCTGACTATGTGTCTTTTAACACTAGCTGAATAAAAGTGTACGATTCTTATGATCTAAAAAATAGGTTACATTTTTTATTAATTATACCTCTTATATATACCTATCAAATGACTTACAAAATTTACTATAAAATTAAAAATTTTCCTTAAATTAAAAAATCTTCATTTTTTTCACATATAGATTTTTGACAACTATGCAGTAGCTATCTCACAGAGGATTCCCAATTAAGTACACAGGCATAGGGCACAGAAACCATAGTAGTACAAAATAAGAAAAAAAGAAAATCAGTTCCCCCTACAAAGAGATAATATTTAGTGTATATATTTTCTTTTATAATCATTGATTTCTTTTAGAGGCTTTGGAATAGTGATTCAAAAGAATTTTATGTATTAATAAGATAAGAGCGAATGAAACCTCTGATTCGTCAATATTTTAAAATATAAGACGGTTAATAAAAATATGTATGCTAAAAACTAATGTAAAAATCACTGATGAATGGGTGAATAGATGACTAATCATTGGTTTTGATGAAGTATCGAGGGAAACATGGTGTACTAACAAAACAAAAGATCTTAGAGAAATAAGGATTAAAAAACAAATGCAAAAATAATAGAAATAAAATAAAAATTAATTACCTGTGAATAATTGCCTTACTATGAAGGTAACTTAAGGCATTAATGACAGCTTTCAAAATACAAGCTATAGCCGCTTCTGGGATACCAGTCGGAAAATGCCTCATTAAAATATCATTACATGATCCATAGCCCATCAAAGGTAACACAGATACTATTTCATTCCCAGTAACAAATGAAGCTAAACAAGGGAGAATGTTGCGATGGTTGAGCTGTCTCATAAGAATTATTTCATCCTTAAATAATTGAGATAAATTTAAATTTAACAACTTATGAAAATAATAAAATCTAATTAAAAAATTAAAATATAAATCTAGAAAATAGGTGAGTTTGAAGGGGGTTCATGAACATATCACTACTTTTTTTTAATAGTGCCTTATTAGTTTAAAAAAAGGTTTTCATTTTATTTTGAATTGGGCTTGTTCCAAAGGTGGTACTTTACTGGAGGTAGAGTTTACTTAACCAACAGAAAGAAAAACAATATTTGTCAGAAGCGCCAAAGTTAAAATAAGTAGCAACATTATAAAATTTCAAACTAAAATGTATACTTGAGTACTTGAAATACCTGAACTAATATGATTTCTTCTCTAGTCAGTTTTTCGACATTGCATTTTTTTAGAGTAACTAAAGTCCTGGATGGAATATGTTTGGCAATATAGACAGTAGCTATATTTGTCATGCTCTGGCCCAAGAATGAGCATATTTCATAATTTGAAGCATCTGTATCATACCAATCAGGCATTTCTGAAAGTTTTAGTCACTAATTAATATTTTGTCTACTTATTAAATGACTTCTTCCCTTCTAAATTGAAATCTCTAATAGAAATCAAGATAAACATCATAAATTAATCCTCTAATTAATTTAAATGATCAGTTAACAGAAACTAAAACTTGTATCACAGCTGTCTATAACCTGCTTCTTGACAGAATCACAATAACAAATATAACCGCTCTGTAACTGTCACGATTTGTATCCTAGAAGTAGGTCATGAAGACACACTATTGTATTGTTGACATTTCAACTTGTCATTAACAAAAGGCTTTTATGAAAAGAAAAATAGCTCTCGAAAAAATAATCAATGGAAGTATATTCATTAGTTTTGCTATTGATTCAAATCCAATTTTCAAGAGGTGAATACGGGGGCATTTCGAAATAAGAGAAAATCATTTCCAACTTCGACCATTACAATAATAATTTGTAACTGAATGTACTTCTAATGTAATTAGATAAATTGAGAAAAATCATACTCCGTCCGAGTAACTCTGATGAAGCCCTGAAATTTAGGTCGAAACGTTGGCACAAATAAATAGGTTTTACTTATTTGGGTACCTTTACTAACCACACCCTCGACCTTTTTGTCCTCAAATTATTAGAGAATTTGAAGAACCTTTCAATAAAGTACAAATATCTGATATCGTCAAATAGACATATCGCTACTTTGGTTAAACAGTAGCGCATCTGACAATAAAAAAAAATTGTATTTTATGTATTGTACCGTGTTTGGTTACTTTGTAACAACTCTACTAGTTTTTAAAAGTCTATGGAGAGACCACAGTAGAGAAAGAAATTCCTGTCTACTGTTCACTTTCAACAACTTTCTTTATCAGATCAGTCACTACTCAAGGAAAGCAGCTATATGTAGGTAACTTTACCATCTAACATGAGATGGAATTTCACTTCAAATCTATTGAATCAATTAAACGTTAGTGGAATTATTAAAGAATACTATTGTACTTGCTAGTAAATGAAAAACGATGAACTATACCCCACCACTGCCTGCACAGACAATCTGGGTAGGTTCGAACAACGGGCTTCGATTGAAGGAAGAAGACGAACATTGCGAACATAGGGAAGTTATTACGAAAGGAGGAAAATTAGGATGATTGATTACAAGACCCAGGTTATTTTGTTGAGAGACATGACTAGAAGGATCCTAACTTAACTCTAAATATACAAAGACAAAGGATATGTCCAAGTGAGATTAGAATCTTCCTTGATATAAAGATTGGCTCCTCGTAGCGCATTGTGGAGCCCAAATATCCACCAACTATGAATATCAATAAAGAAGTAGTTTAGGATTTCCAAAGGTAAGCGTCTCCAAGATGCATCCAAAACCTTTCGCTCGAAAAAATAGTATGCATCAATTCAGCAGCTTTACATTAGGTCACCTGGGCACATAGGATAGTGTCTGATGAGTGCAAATACTAGCGAGAGAAATACTTCTCGCCCTCTCCTTACAGAATATCTATATATTAAGGGCTAGGAGAGGTGGAGGGAGAATGCTCGGGTCTACTGGTGCCTCTAATATTGAGGATTGAAAAGAACTCCAGAAAATAGAAGGGAATTATCAGGGAAAATAACAGAGCCGACTCCGGTGGGTGACAACCCGGAAATGGGCCACTCTCATTCTTAAGAATAGGAATCTCTAAGTAGAATCGTACTTTTTCGAGATTTTAAGATGTTTTTTGTTTATAGTTCTTCTTATATCAACGAAACAAAAAAACAGAACAATATTATATACAAAATAATTGACCGTATTATGAAATCAGGGGTGCGATCAAAAGAAACAAAAATAGTTAAAAACTATTTGTTTATCGAAGTTTCGTCTCACTTTGTTGAGCTTCATCAGGGCTAAAAAGATACAAATACAACTAAAAATATTTTGACAGTAGGATCATGAGATACAAAAAAGGTAAATTAAGGTAGGGTTGAAATTATTTTAAAATAAGTTATAAGAAAATTATTTAGAAATGAAAGAAAAGTGGAAATAAAATAGTATTAATATAAAATAAAATTATGCAAACTATTTCATTTTTTACCTAATAGATTGCGTAATATATTTATATATATTATCTATCATTTAATACCTACTTGTATTTAATATTTACTCATATTTCCTAATATTACTTTTAGATTTACCTAATTATTAAACCTTGAAAGGTTTATTTTTATTTATTTGGACCAATATAGTTATTTCAAAAGTATCTTGAACAATCGTACTTTCTTAAAAGGCTATGTATTCTTCCTTATTGCATTTTAGGTGATTGTGTATAATAACAGTTTTAATTTATTCAAGAGGCTATTTATTCAGTTAATTATCCTGTATTATTATTCTCCCTCCCACCAGTTTGATTTAGAAACCTCGCCTTTATATAATCAGAATTTAATTAGTTTATCAATATCACATTCATAAGCATTCTTTGCAATATCCGTTTGTAGCCCTCCATGACGAGCTCCATACAATATGGGCCGAGACGTCATTGAAAAATAAATAATGATTAAATATCCTGAGAAAAAATGAGAGGAATTTTTAATTTCGAGAGGCCTTTTAATGATAATGAATCATCTGAAGGTAAGTACTGATATTATTTCAAGATCTTGAAAGTATTTTGTCGGTTAAAAACATGATATATCTAAATGTGAAAATGCCAGTTACTAAATATTTGAATAGCGACCGTAGAGTTAGATTCGATGTTACCAATATATTTATCCACTCAAATTTAAGAATTAACAAAAATAATCGTTATATAAATCTAAAATTATAAATATACATGGTTGGCGTTAATATTAGGTTGCTATTAAAATTGTTTTACTTAAAGTAAGCTTTATTTAACTTTTAGTATGAAATAAGCACATTAAACATATTCAAGTTTTGTCCATCATGAAAGCTGGATCTAGACAATAGAGGATTCTATGGTGAAAATTTCGGACTAACCCAAAAGAAAACTTATGACAAACAGTAAAAGGGTTTAATTTTGAGGCTATGAATTCATTATGTTGACTTTTTATTTGTTCAAATAGTTTAAGTAAGGTATTTTGGACTTTTATTGGGCGTTTGAAAAATCTTAAGACATCGTGGTCGCTCCGAAGTTCTATGCTATCCGGACTCTCACGCTGAAGTCCTCCTCCTGCTTAAACCGTGACTTGACATTCCCATTGTTTTCAAATTGTAGACTTTACAAAAAAAAAACGCGTCTATCTCTCGTTTATATCAGAGGCAAATAAGGATTAAAATGAGACAATGCCATAAGTCTGTTTTTATTTCGAATTGGATGTATTCCAAAGACAGTACTGTAAGCTTAGGTCTTACAGTCTGCTCCAAAGCTAATAAAGATACAAAAAAATTATTTCAGCCAGTGATATAACCTATAATAAGTCAAATAAAACTTTTTTTTTCTGTCAAATGAGTTACTATAAAAGCAAAGGAGCGATATGAGTTATTACAAGCGTTTTAACGACCTTGTTGAATTTAACTGTCACTAGAGGAATGCTTGGTGAAAACTTCTTTATATTAAACCGTGACTATCCTAATATAGGATGGTAGTAAACGTTTATTTATGTTAAAGTTTAACAATACAATTATGTCAAATTTGAAGATTTATGCTCTAATTAGTGTTAATTGGTAGCTAAAGCAAATGCTGAAACACTCCATGAAACTGTGCTCTCTAATGGAGTACACAGACGAAAGGGAGAGTTTGTAAGGAAATAGCAGCTGTAAAAATATTACTGAGAGTATTGAATTGAAATATAATTTAAAAAGAGAAAAGGTCCCGGGAAATATTGTATTTTTTTTTCGTTTATTAACAAAGATGTTTGTGGATCCAACCAACCAAGATCCTCTTTTAAAGTCAGAGAAATTGAGCGAAAAGCAATATGGCCGCCATAATTCGGCATGAATTGGGAGGGTGTAGGTGCTCACGTTACTGAATAGGTTACTATGGATTGAGTTGAAGTAAGTAAAGCTCTCTGATATTTCATCTATCATCAGTTTATTATATCATTGTGAGTTGAATTAAGTTTGATTATTTGATATATTTTACGTATTTAGTTATATTTATTATGATTCTAAGTTAATTTTTTCTGTGTCATTTTGTTTTCATGTACCATGCACCTCGCCGGTTATTATTTGAATGTTTTAAATTGTTTTTGATATTTTTAATATTGTGGGTTATTAGGTCCTTGCATGGTACACTTAGGTATTGCCTTATAAGGAGACAAGTATCTGGAATGGAAAAAATGAATAAAGTAGTATTATAAATATGAACTGAAGGTAGTTTGATTTTTATATTCTGGTTATTGCCTTTTTATTATTGTGTCTTCTATAATTCGTCCTGTTATTGTTTATTACTGGTAGTTTGATAAGATTTTATGATGCTGGTGTGGTTTATATAGCTTGAGTTGTATGCATCGTCCACCAATAGAATGCTTATAAAACAATTCGTCACTTTAGAACTAACATGAAGCATCTCAACATTGTTAACTTTCTGGGTGATGTATAAAAATTGTATTTGTCCTACATTTTAAATTTATCATGCAGTGCATTTCAATTTGACTCCAAATTATTAAATATTAAAATTTAATTATACACAGCGCTGCTTCTACATTAGCCAATTGCATCTCTTCTCTTTAGTGTTATTCTATATTGTGGCATGATTAAGCTGTTAATTAAAATTATTTATATAACTTTTGTGTTTAATTAAATTTTTCAATTAATTAATAGAATTTTTAATATAAATTTTAGAACTTAATGGATCGGTCTGCATTTAAATTTTTTCTTAAATTATTCAAAGTGTATACCATAGTTCTTATTCTCCAATATTTTATTTCAATAGCCATGCTAAGAAAGCTGGTCTAAAATTCGACATTCATCGGCTCTGGGAACTTTATGTCCAAGGAAATAAGTAACAGTTAAAATTGCCCTAGTTAGAATGTCTGGATGTTACCATGTCAGTTTAATTGACCTGTTAACAAGCTTGATTATTGTGTTATCTCCATAGTTCTTCCTTATGAAATAACTATGATGAGTAGAGAAAGATGTTAATACATCATCGTACTGCTATATTGGATTTATGTTAACTTTTATTTTGGGAATAGATCAAAGCTGACCATATATGTCAGTGAAAGTGATATGATACATATCTTATTACATTAGACTGTCTTATTTCTTCTTAGGATCCATAAGGACATTTTATTTTTAATCTGATTAATTTCTATTAAAATTGATTAGCTAATATTTAATTATAATGTTAAAAAGTTATTGCTTTTTTATGAATTTAAATTAATGTCTCCAGGTGACACCATTAAAAATGTAAGTCATTTCATTGTAAGATTATACAGTTGTAACTTTGAGCATTGGATCATTAATAATTTTATTAGAAATAATAAAAAGAATATGGTCTGGGTGCGATTAAAAAAAAAGAAAAAAAAAAAAGAACATCTCAATTACTGACAACTATTTGAATATAGTTATATAACTATTTAAAAATAGTTGTCACTATTTGAGTTATTTTTTTTACCGCACTCGGACCATATTCCATTTATTAATAATACACACGATCAATCAGCGATCTTCCAGTTTATTGAAAATAACATTTTTTTTTTTTAATTAAATGGTGCTGTGTATAGTAAAGTAATAAGTACTTATTATGTTAATTTGTTTGATGATATTCTCTTGTTGACCCAAATTTATAGAATAGTGAATATTTTCCTTTGGTTAAAATAGGATTTATATGATAATTTGTGTTCATTACGAAATAATAAATAAAAAAAAAGGAGTATTCACTAATTTTATTCCTTTCAAGATCATTTTCTATTTATTTATTTTTTTTAAGTAAAGTAAATTAAATGAAATAGCTTCCGTCATTTTATTTAATTATTGATGTTTAACTATACTTAAAATAAAAGCCAGGACCAGTACTACAATAGTGTGTGTAATGGTTTTGTGGTTTCTCTAATTATAGAGGTTCGAACTGAAATTCCTCTATTTAATTACTAGATTTGACTAGGGAACTGTACTATAATTATAGTTAACAATGGAAGAACTGTTATATTATCAAGAGTACAATGGCTTGTTCACTTTCATAAAGTTTCTTTATGTCAGTGAATACAACATTTACAACATACAACACTTGAAAATAGAACAGTATGCTGTACAAAATCAAGAAGCCATTTTTTTTTAATTTATTCTACTACTGTTTTATTACTGAAGAAATCAATGTTTTGTGATTACTAAGCTTTTTTACTAGTTGTGTTATCGTTTGTTGGGATTAGAATTGTTTAAACGTTCAGCTTACAAAAAGAAAGTTCTTGTTGTCGGTCGTTCATCCAAGTCTCATAGCAGCTGTTTATTTTTTCGACTTAGTCAAAAATATCTTTCTTAGTTTATGGTTTTGGTAAAATGTAAGTATTTCATTTAGTAATCTTAAATATATAGGTTCTTATTATTAAGTATTTTTTTTTTAAATACTTTGTTTTCATTTTATATAATATGTTTGTCTTTGAGCGTTATAGAATCTGATTAGAAGCGTCCATATTGTTAGCCTACCTGAATTTTTTTGTGATGAATATTAAATAATGTTCTTTTACAATGTCTTTCTTATTGTCTTGTTAGAAAATTCTGTTAATATTTATTGTCTGTTTTCTAGTAACCAAGTTTATATGTATATAAATAATTAATAAACTGTTGATATTATAAATTGTTTTTGTATAATTTTGCCTTTTATTAGTTAATATAAAAATATCCGTGTAGTCTCACACTTTTTATTTTCATGTACATACTGACATTTCGGTCATTCTCAAGGATCTAACAACTAACGGTTTCGATTACATTCCAATCATTATAAATTAATTTTAAAAACATTTTAAAACCATAAATTTCCTATCCTGTTTACAATATCACTGCTAACATTGGTTATCGAAACTGTAGGGTATTATGCCTTTGTCATATTTTATTAATAGTCAATAACATTTAAAACATTATTTTTTTTTTAAATATTTATTTATTGATATTTACAACTGTACATTATAATTACATTTAGTATATCTGATATAAGTTAAATTGGAGTGTTACAGGCGTGGAGAGAAACTACCCATTGGTAGCACTCTAATGACATTTTACATTAGCTGGTCTCGTAGCCATCTTATTTTCAGGCGCGTCGGAGGATTGTCAGGAATGGAAGAGGATGCAAGGTTAGACACTGGGGGTTAGGGAGTTTATAATGGAAGGAGTGATACCTGGTTTGGGCTAAATCGGTTACATAGGGAACATTAAGGTTTTAATGTATGATTTTATTTGTGACAAAGTAAGGAGCATTGAGGATTTTACGAAGGATTTTGGATTGTAAGGATTGAATACGAGAGGAATTTGAAGGTTTAGTAGAGTCCCAAAGCTCAACTCCATATGTCCAGATTGGCCTTATTACAGTCATGTAGATCAGTCTTTTTTAATGTGTTGGAAGTTTAGACCGTTTGTCTGGTAAATGTTGTAATAGTCGAAATCGATGTGCAGTTTCCTGTCTTTTCAGTCTTGTGTGAGGATTTCAGGTTTATCGTTTAAAACATTATATGTATTAATAAATAAATTTTTAGCATAATGCGTATTTAAAAACATTCTGAATCATAAATTTCCTATCATGATATTGTAAATAAGGTAGGAAATTTATGGTTCAGAATATTTTTAAAATTAATTTATAATGATTGGAATGTAATTGAAATTGTTAGTTGATAGATATTTGAGAATGGTTGGAATGGGCGAAACATAGGAGTTACAAGAAAATTAAAAATACGAGACTATATTAATATTTTTATTATAATTGATAAACAGACTTGTCTCAAACAAGATATTTCATTACATATAAAGTGCCTTTTATTTTTAGAAGCTTTCTCATTTTCTACGAATGGTTATCTTTGTTCTTGAAGATTTTGCAATGTAATGTTTTATCTTGTATCAACAGCAAAACTTCATCTAGATGTTTCTGTTCAGTAGAGGTTTTTTTTAAAGTTTAGTTAGTTGGGTTGTTTCTTTAATATAAAATTATTTCATCTATGCGTTGATTTATCACAAAGATCTGGACGTCAGGAAATGATTCACCCCCTGAAGCCCTCCCTCCACAGTCTCCCCACCATTCTGGCCTCCGTCAGTACAGATTGAATAGTCGAAGAACCCTGTTCTAGCTACCTAGTTGCAATTCCATAAGTACCAAATTTATTTCTCCAGAAGGCCCTTTTTTTATCGACACGATGACTGATATCTCCAAGAAGGATCATTTCTTTATCCGCACTCGTTACTAGATCTCCAAGGGTCCATTGTGTGAGGTATGGAAGCCAATATCTGTAGGACTTCCCTCTTACAAACTTTGTTAGTACTCTTTCTCCTAATTTCATTTGTATTTTTATTTTCATGTAATTAAATTGTTTAATAAGCTATTTTCTGATTTTATAATATAGGTTTTGTTTTATTAGAAAGATATATATCAGTCAATAATAATTAGGCGACGTTTCGCAACTAAATTGTTTGCATAGTTATGCCCTACAATGAAAAAAAACAAACAATTTTTTAGAACAAATACTTTCTTCAACTAATTTTTAAAAAGCTGCAATGTATAAAGGATAATTTAAGATTAAAAACTATTACAATTAAAATATTACTTACAATTGTCTATTATAGTTTTTTTGTACATTGCTGTGATACAACTAACTCGAGGTTTGTGCCAGAACCGAATAGGGTTTAAAGAAGGGTGTGTTTTGGTTTTTCCAAAATGTAACCGTTTTTTCTTGCAGGTAGTCCGATTCTTATTTCTGTTTCGTATTTTGTCTATTTGTATTTAGTGTTGTTAATTATTTCTTAGGTATTTTGTACATCTGATTTTTTGTTATATTTTTGTATAATAATCATTTATTTTAAATTCAGCTTAAAGTTGTTGTTTTTTCCCAATGTATGATTTGTGGTGCATTAAATTTGAATTTATGTCCTGTTTGTCTGAAATGTATAGTGAAAGAAGTTAGGTCAGGTTTGTTTGGGTTGTTTGTTATGGAGGTATAACTATATTTGCGTTGATGTTCTTTTCTTTTGAGATATTGTTCTGAAGTACCAAAATATGGAGTTTCCTGCAGTTCTTTTCACAGGAAATTCCATACACTATATTAGATTGTAGCTCTATTTTGTCTTTGGCCTTTCGTATTGGTGTAAAGTTAAGATAAAGTAGCTGTGTTTTTGTTTTGTATGCAATTGCATAATCATTTTTATTTATGTTATTGTTTAGAGTTTTTAGTATCCTCTCTGATAGTGTTAGTATATAAGGAATTTTTATTATCTTTTGCTGTTGGTTTCTCGGGGTTTTGATTGTGTCAATGTTTGTGTTTGCTTTAGTAATTGACAGGTTAGTTTATGTGGATACCCATTTGATAGGAGGAGATCTACTACTTTATTTTCTCGGTTTATATATTGGTTTAATGAAAGGGAACTATCTCTGTAATTCCCCGTTTTTTTTTTTTTCATTAAGTTATCATTTAATTTGATAAATAATTATTGGAGAAGTTTGTCGGAGGGTGCGGTCAGCAAAGAACAACATAAATAAACAAAACCATATTTATTTATTTTATGCCGACGTTATTTATAGTTTTAAGTATAAGTATATAAGTTAATACTCACACTGTATTCAGATATAAGCCACTCACTATTTTTCATTGTCTGTCATATTGTTCAATTTATAGATTCAATTTTTTTATTTATTTTTTTCAGTTTTTTAGACACTACTTGCATATCTTATATTATACATATCTTCCTACCTACATGATATTATATTTCATATATATGTATGTATAGTTGACCGTAAAAATTGATATATAGGGAGATGGTCAGGGTTGCGGTCAAAGGAGAAATATTATATTTATATTTAATAGATATTATATTTCATCTTCACTGTTTTCAATCTACTACCATCTAATTCCACGATTATCAATCAATTAAATTTTTTTTTACTATTCAATTATCAGTTATAAATTTTTTATCATTTATGATTCAATTCAATATTTTATATAGTTCCAAATTTGTTTGTATACTATTCCTTTTCAATTTTATGTTTTCTCTAAATGTTGTTGTTATCTAACTGGATTTAGTGAATGACACAATTTCTTCCTTATTAATAAGGAAGAAATTGTGTCATTCACTAAATCCAGTTAATACCATAAGAATCTTCCAGTTAAAGGATTATTAAATTTAGTTGTTGTTATCTCTTTTATTCTATAGCCCTGATGAAGACCTGAAACTCTGGTAAAAACGTCGGCATAAAATAAATAAATGTGGTTTTGTTTATTTATGTTGTTTTTTGCTGACCGCACCCCCCGACAAACTTCTCCAATCATTAATCTATGGTCAACTATCTACACCTCAATTTGATAAATAATTTATGAGCCCCTTTTATAGTCATAAAATAAACTTGATCAACAGGAGGATTTAAAAAGTAATTATTATAATAAAATGTCTTACAACTTCAATCAAAATTTCTGTAATAAATATTATTGGCCTAAAAATTAAGGGGTGTGACTATATTTTTAAAACTTATCATGATGACTTATCAAATTTGCTTTTTGGCTAAGTGATGTAAATGATTCATTTGATTAGTTGATTAAATTGATAGATTGATTGATGATTCATTTAATTGGTTGATGATTCATATGGTTGCTCTATTTGGGCTGTTTTAAAAATTTATTAGTACATTTTTTTTGTTTCTTGTTTAAGGTATATGTTCATTCTATATCTATGGTAAAATATTGGTTCTCCACGTTTGCTTGACGACTTAACAGTTACGAGTCTAACTTATAAAGTAGGTTGCCTGCACAATTTTCTCCATTGAGCTTTTGTTTCTGTTTAAGGATTAATAAGGCTTGTTCAGAAGGCTATAAAAAAAAAAAAAATCAGTTTGCTATAGCTATTAATAAATGGTCTTGATTCATTTTTTTTTTTTTAAATTCACCAAATTCATTGTGTTTATTTAAATCTAGATGAAACTTAACTCTTATGTTGGATGCTAGTTGGGTTATTGCATTGTTATTCTATAAAGTTACCCCTTTTTTATGGCTTTGAAGATTATTGGATGACTGTGATTGACAGCAGTATGGTGATTGGGTTGACGGTTAAGAAAAGTACAAAAATAGTAGAAATAAATAGCTTTCCTGCTATTGGTGCACCTTTATTGCTCGCCAAACAACCATCTTCCGATAATATTTAAGAATTATTAGTGTTTACAGCTTCAAGCAGAATACAATTGGTAACTTGAAATTGTTTAATAAAGCTAGCAGGTAGAGATCCTTCTTAGCAATAGTTCTATCGATAACCTCTAAAAGTATCATTAAGTATCATCTAGGTATTAATTATTAATAAATTACTTTATTATTATGATATATTTTATTTTTTAATGTCAATGTCATTATGTTACAGCTATCGGAGCAGTTTAAATGAATTTCAAGTTAACTCGAATTTGAAAAATAGCTCTTCCTCACACTCCTCAGTTTTACTTATATTTTTTTAAATCGCCAATTTATATAAACATACAGGTAATTACACATAGAATAAATAGATATTTAATCTTATTACAATTTAATGAAATTTATTGTAGCCATTACAATTTGAACTATGGAAATCAAAACGTAAATGGAAATCAAAAATAAGTCTATCAAAGCAAATTTTAAAAAATAAAATTGAAAATGTACTTCTGGGGTAATAATAATACTTTAATGCCTTTATGATAGTTTAAATTCCATGCACTGTTATTTATTTAAGAGGTATTTAACACAGTTATTGGGCCACCCGTAGCTCAGTGGGTAAGACTGTGTCTTACTCATTTGATGTCTATTGGCGGTGCCAGTTCGAATCTGGCCTGGGGCATTGACTTTTTTCATGGAGTGGCGGTCCCACAAAATGAAAAACTTTTACTCCCAACAATAGTTAGGCAGTATAGGACTCTTGGCCGAAAATACAAAACAAAAAAAACACTGTTATCAGTGTTTATCAGTTATATTAATTAACAAAAATAAATCCCAAATAGCAACATATTTGCCTAAATAAAAGATGTACTTCTATAGATTATATAAATTAACAAAGAAATTAAAGAAAAATAAAATTAATTGAAAAAAAAACAAAATGCTCCCTATAGATATTATTAAAAATAAAAATAAATTAATCTATTACAAAAAAAAAGTTTATGAGCTGGAGTCTTGAACTCACGATATTTTTCACTGAGCGTTCTCGTCTTCGCTGAACAGTGGTTATTGTATACAGTGTCACAATGTCCCGTTGAGGGCTGAGTAATTAACAATCACTACTTGTCTCTGACTGATTGTCTGTTGGGACTTGATCCCGAGACCTTACTACTCTTGGTTCCTAACACACTGTATAGGATTAAGCCATAGTACCCGCACTGTGTCCGGACTTAATTCCTAAACAGTATTCAATGGATACACACAAACCACATTTATTGTGTGTATCGGCACGTAAATATATATGAGTATATATTTACCTATATGAGTACGTTTATAACACCTAATAAAAAAATGTGTTTCCTCTTTCCTTCGTACGGTGGCCACAACACTGCTGTAGAAACTTCTGCTTCTTCTCTGTCATGGTATAATATATCATTCTCTATTGCACACTTCAGACAGTGAAAAAAATATTTATGGATTTATTTAAAAATGTGATAAAAATTATTAATTCACCAATAAAAGTTACAGTATACATGTTTCTACAATAGTATCAATTAATAAATTGAATTAGTTCTACAGAATCAAGTGATTTATGCAATAGATATGTATTTCTAATTCAAACAAAATATATTATGAACACTTGCATAGGAATGAGATTAGCCGATAGTGAAACTTTATAAATTTTCACTTTCGATTTTTATTTTATTTTACTTTTTTTTTTTTTGGCCAAAACTCTCATTGGAGTCCTATACCATGGTTGAGGGTCAAAGTTTTTCATTATGTGGGACTACCACTCAATGAAAAAAGTCAACGCCTCAGGCCAGATTCGAACCGGCACCGCCAATAGACATACAATTGGTAAGACTATCTTGATCACTGAACTATAGGCAGCCCCACTTTCGATTTTCATGGTGATTACAATAACTTGCCTTGTAGATCGGGAAGTTAAAAATGTCCTTTACTCACATGCACTTTTATTTAAAGATAAAAATGTTATTGCCTGCTGAGTTAGTAAAAAAAATAAAAAAAAGTAACTTATTTACATCAGTTCGGAATACTGGAGCGTTCAGAGTTCCGAGATTACACTGTACTTGCATTTATAAACTAATACAATTAATTTTCACTATAAAACCAGGGATCAGGTACTACTTCAACATCAGAAATATTTTTTTTTTTTTAATTTTACTCTATATTCTTCATTTATTTATTATTTTTTTAAAA
>NW_027115842.1:657054-657694 GCF_000696795.3 Halyomorpha halys
AAAAAAAAAAAAAAGTACTTTATGTTTCAATATTTTCTAGACATGGTATCCGAATTGGTGCGAGCTTGTATGCTGTGCTTATTGTGTGCTACACACGCACATTGCTCCTCACATCACAATGTTAACAACACACACCTCGGAGGAGGCCTAAAAGCTTCCTATGAAAATAGTAGAGAAAACAGTTTACAAACTTCTCCCGATAATGTCCTGCTAATTGAAAGGTATGTCGATGATCCTTCTTCAGAATGATATTTAAATTATGAAATTTTGGTAATTGCTTTCTTTTTGATTTAATTTATTGTTTTTACTTTCACTTAGCTCTATAGTTTATTCTGCAGTGTGATATATTTATTTAATAATCGTATAGTATAAAACTTTTTTCTACATATTTTTGCACTTATAGAACAATGTATAATGAAGATTACGCACTCAGTTAATTAGTTACACTCACATATTATACATAATAAATAGCTGAATCACAGCACATGTTTTAAATGTAAATAACCTTAAAATTATTGTTGAATTAGATTATATTAAAACTAATTTGGTATACTATACAAAGTAAGTGCTTTCCTAAAAAGAAAGAAAAAAAAACTTTGCCATACTTTTCTTTGTATATCATAAAAAAATGGACAAATGT
>NW_027115842.1:657744-678799 GCF_000696795.3 Halyomorpha halys
TCATTTTTTCTCATAATTAGCACAAGTACAACAGTCTATGGAGTAAAAAGTAAAGTAATTATGAATATTAAAACGGATGGAAAAAATAGAATTTAAAAATTAACTTTATTAATTTAATATGAGAAGATCGTCTGTAACAGTAGAAGGCAGAACTTCTGTAAGGTTAGAAGTGTGTTTAATCGCTCAGATAAAAAAAAAAAAAACTACTTAATTTTTTTGTATATTTTTTACCTGATTTTTATCATTATTACAACTAAATTTATTTATAACTTTAGGTCAAAACGGACGGTCACAGAAGAGGACTATATAAAACTTGCCTTCGATAGATTCGGTGATGGAGAGAAACTGAACCTGACAGGATTTAAAAATCTGCTTGCGGCCGTCGGCATTAAACTTATCAGCCAAGAGCATTCACCTTTTCATAAAAGTAATTAATCACCATTTACAAGAATGATAATTGTTTAGTTTTTCTTTAAAAATATTTTCATCAAGTTATTTTTCTATTAATTCATATGTTGTGCTATGTTTTCATTCATTCGTCTAAGGGATAATTAATGATGATAGTTATACAAAATTATTTATGATATATAAATAATTTAGATTAATGATAATGATCTATTTTATTAAGTCCTAAATCTTAAGAATTGGGTTTCTTTGCTTTCTGTGTTTTTATTAATTTACCAATTAGTAAGTGGACATTTGTAGAATATTAAGGGTATTCATGATATTTAGTTTAATATGTTAAATAGAGAAATATTTCCTTCTTTTAGCATGTTAAAACTATATAGCATTTAACATGGTTGAGAGTTTGTTAATAGGATTGCTAATTGGAGAATGAAGCCACGCAATATATCAGCTGAGTTCCACATCATTTTGTCTGTTGTCGTTTTGATAGGTTAGTTGCTCGTAGCTCGTGTTTGGTTTGTGTTTTTTTTTTTTTGTTTTTTTTTTGCCTTTTTTAAACTCTGATAAAGTAATGGATAAAAATAGTAATAAAGTTATGAAAAAAAAAAAAACTGTGAAAGGAAATAAGGAACAAGTGAGGTGGAGGAAAGATGATGTGAGGAAGCTGTTATTATCTTGTTAAGATTACATGGCTACAAAACAAGTTGCTCAGAAAATCCTTTAGAAGCTCCTCTGCTTTTTAACATATAACATGGACTTTAAATTGGGCTGCTAACAATCCTATACTTATAATATTTAGCTTTGTTAAAACTTTTTACTTTTAACACATCATGAATACCCCTATTATCACCGTTGAATATTAATACTATATAGAATGGTGTTGGTTTGTGTATGCACCAATGCTACAGAAGTAAACAAATTATTTATTGACCAACTTAAGAAAGATATAAATGATATTTTGGAATGATGATTAAGATAGACATAAAATATGAATCACAAAAAAAAATTATTTTTATTAATTTTTTTTTTAATCACTACTTTGCTTGAATAGTGGTGGCGGCACCTCTGACAATGCCACAGTCTATGGTACTGTCTTTGGAATAAATCCAATTATAAATAAAATTAATAAAAATAACTTTTTTTTATGATTCATATTTTATGTCTATCTTAATCATTATTGTTATTATTATCATTCCAAAGTATCATTTATATCTTTCTTAAGTTGATAATGAATTTCCTATTGATATATATATTTATCAGAACTTGAATATATATATTCTTAGGACTTGTGGTGCTCTTTAATTACTGAACTGACTGATGGATTGATTGATTGGATGATGATAAATATAGCTTATGCAAGGTGAAATATTTTAATTTAATGATATTATATTTTTACCAGATTATTAATATTTATTTTATTGGAACTGTTTTAGCATTAGCAGAAGAGAATAAAAACTCTAGTGATGTGAAAAATCACAAGGTAAGATTTAATAACATTTAGTTGAAATTTAATTTAAAATGAATGATTCATAATCAGTTGATTAGTAATTACAAATAAAAAAAATAATAACTATCAATTATGATGTACACTTATAATCGATAATTTAATATCGACTAAAACACTCAAAAATGTTCAATAAATTACATCAAATGAACTCAGACAGGGCTGGTTACACACTATTATGGCCACTAATTAGCCGGAACTGATTAAAGTCGAAACGCAGAAAAGGTCTGGTTCCAGACTGTAATAGTGACTAAAACACTCAAAAATGTTCAATAAATAACATCAACCGAACGCAGACAGGGCTGGTTACACACTATCATGGCCACTAGTTACCCGGAACTCCACTAAAAACAAAGATGGTCGGTCTGTTCCTACGCGTTGCCTTAGCAACGATTATCAATCCTTAGCAACTGTCTCTATTACTTTATTATAACGACACAAATATAAATATATATTTTTCATATAAATATTAAAATAATAAAAATAAATGTAATTAAATTAAACACTAATACTAATTAAGTACTATTTACAATAAAACACAAATTAATTATAAAATATGGGTTAACACTGTATATAATAACATACAGGGAAAAAACATAATATTAAAATTAAGAATTAAAAAAGAAAATAATAAAAATATGAGAATCAACTAAATAAATACATTTAGAAAATTGGATATTATTTAAAATTGAAATTATATAAAAAATAAAGAAAAAACATATTTGTGATTAATTAAATGTGTAAGTAGAATAATAAAATAAAAGAAGTAGTTATAAAGTTGTATAAGTTAAGTGTAATAAGTAATTTAAATTACAGTAATTAAATAATAATATGGCAATATAATATGTATAAAATATGGTCAACATAACTAAGTGATGATCCAATCCAAAATGATTTTGGAGAAAAAAAGAGAATAAGGAAGTATAGGTAGAAAAGAATAAAAGAGACATACCATCTAGATGCATGTCCAATGCCATGTACAACTAGCCTGGTGGGCCATTCATGAAGTAAAAATACATTGGAGGAAATGTTTGTAACATATGGACTAAATTAAAAAAGTTAACTATAAACTAAACTAACTGTTAATAGAATTTTTTTTCCCCCTCTAAAGCCCCTATTTGAAACCTAGTTTTGTACTCAGCATAGCCTGTGTAGTGGGGTTTTATTTTTATCTGAAACGTGGTTACATTTTAAAACAGGAATGTAGTGAATGAGTGTTTTGACATTATAATTTGAGTTAAAGTATGTGATATTTAATGGTATTGGAGCATACAACAAGTAGAAGTTAATGAACTTAAAAACTAGGCCTCTATGTACGACTATTTACAATATGTACAGATTGTTCTAGAGGCTATAGTGCTGCTTGTTGCCTCCGCACTGGTGGGGCCGCTGGTTGCAGCGTCTGGAATAGAGGGTTAGGTTGATGTTTCAATGAATCCAGGAATTTAATATGCCTCCTCCTGATGAAGTCCGGGACCGTTCAGACATGTCGTAATATAATAATAAAATAGGAAATAAGATCTTAGTGGAACTAAATATTAAAAATAAACAGGTGATAAATTTATAGAATTAAAAATAGAGAAACAAAAATAGCAAACAATTATTTTTGTTCTCTTTTAACTGCAACCCGGGCCATATTCTCCTAATTTTAAATTATATGGTCCACTATTTATATAAATAAAAAATTATTATTTTTTTTTCATGACAACTCCTTACATTATTATTATTATTATTTGCCCTTGTTTTTTTTTTAATTATGCTCCTTCAACTATTACCATCTTTACATGATTTTACCATAGCCGGTCTACTAATCATTGTTCAATTTTTATTACCGTATAATTAATAACTAATTTTGTTCTCTTTTTAACCACAACCTTGAACATCTTCTCCACAATAATAATTTTTTTTGACGGCCGTGCGGGTTGGGGCATAGGTTCCAGTGCGCTCGGTTCGGAACATTGTGGGTTCGATTCCCACCTGGAACAGTCAACATTCATTTTTCAGTGGTCTGGTCAAAAAATGGATCTTGACAATCCCACCTTGGTTAGTACATGGCAGCAACTTAGGTAGCCGTCAGGGGTTGGCAAAAAGTACCACTAGCCCCACTTGCCAGACTTGTTCCCCCCACCAAATACCAGTACCAGTAGCCCTGATGAAGGGCTGAAATGTTAGCACTTATAAATAAGTTTTTACCTATTTGTGTTCTTCACTGACCTCTCATAATCATCTAACACAGTCGACTATCATCTCATTATTATAATTAATTAATTATATAATGGTACTTCATAGAGTTTTCTTAATTTTATTTCCTTCTATAATTTGAATTAGTCGTCAGTTATTGAATATAGTAAAGAAACTTATTTATTGAAAAAAATTAAAAAGAAGCCAAGGAAGATAGTTTAATTAATTATATTAAATCCATTCATATTAATGGCCATATCACTTGATTTACTGTTTTTGAAACTTCCAGACACATTGTGAACCAGTTGACCACGCCTTGATCAATCCAGTCAATGTGACGCAGTCCAAATTCAAGGAAATTTGTCCGTGGATAATTAATGAAATAATTCGTTCAAATTCACATATGGAATCTCCGTGTGACCACGACCACGACCACTTTGAAGATAAAAGTGAAGAAGCGAGTATTCTTGTTGGTCTGTATCTTTTGGCATTTAAATTTGAAATAAATTTATTGTGATATTAAATTAAATTATTTCTATTGTAATTCTGGATTTTTGATCAGTTTTATTTACCTTTTTCAGTTTGGGTTTACGCTAGCATTTCAGTGATCTTGATCAGTCTTTGTGGCCTGCTGGCCGTAGCTGTGATACCCTTGATGCAGATGACTGTCTACCAAGGACTCCTTCAGTTCTTGGTCGCACTTGCTGTCGGTACTCTTTGTGGTGATGCACTCTTACATCTTCTACCACATGTAAGTTATATCGACAATTAAAAAATGTTTCAAATTATCACAAGTGATTATTGTTTAATTATTTATTACATCAATAAAAAAAAAAGTGTTTGAAGTGCTCCTTCAACTGAAGGCCAGGTGCTGTCTTAATTTAGATGCTGGTTAGGTTAGTTGAATGAGTAATTTAGTTGAAGAATTTGAAAGTGAAAGTAAATGTATTTATTGACAATTTAATTTAGGCCTGTGGAGATCAAACAAGAGAGAAATAATATATTAGAATCTATTGTAATTACAGGTTATTAGGAGGTAGCCAAAAAGAAACGGGTGAATTTATAATTTTTTAATTTTGAAGTGAGGCCATCAAAAATAAACAATGAGGCCATAAAAATGTACCACTGAGTACTGTTACAGTTGCCATGGTGAAATAAAAACAGTGGCGATGTGTGCGTAGACAAGGGATGTTACAGTTGTCATGGTGAAATAAAAACACTGGCAATATCTGCGTAGACAAGGGATGTTACGGTTGTCATGGTGAAATAAAAGCACTGGCAATATCTTCGTAGACAAGGGATGTTACGGTTGTTATGGTGAAATAAAAAGACTGGCAATATCTGCATATACAAGGGATGTTACGGTTGTCATGGTGAAATAAAAACACTGGCTAGATCTGCGTAGACAAGAGGTGTTATGGTTGTCATGTTGAAAACAAAACACGAGCGATATGTTTTAGACGAGTGGGTTTTGGTTTTGTGAAGGAGACAGTTTGATTTTGGAACACGTTACGATTGTCCAATGTGAAGTGGTAATAGTTTAAAGGCCTTCTGTCTTTACTGTTTGATCCAAAATAGCACTATATGAGAAATGTTATCGTATGTGTTTTTGTTTTTTTAAATTATGGTGTTCTTCAATGGACGGTCATTAACACTAGAAGTGGGGATATAGTGAAGTTTGTAGCAATGAATCTTCAGCTAAGAGAGTTGTGGCAGGTGTCATCCTAAAACTTCTGGGGAAGGTGAGATGGAAAGGAAATATCGGACAACCTTATGTTCTGCCAGGAGTACACACAAAGACTACGTGGGGTTTGAACTAAATTTTTTTTTATTCACTCTTATACTCTTTTGGATAATAATGTAATTATAATTATTAAGGTTAAGCCAACCTATAAGTTTTAATTGTTTTATTAATTGATAAGAATTCTTTTTTTTTTCCTCTTTTCCATTCTGTGTACATATATTTCTTCTTATTATTAAACTTTTGTACATGTAGTTCTGCTGTTCTTTCTCTGCTTTGAACTTGTTAATTTACTTATGTTTTTTTTTTTTTGTTCATGTTAACGGAATATCACGATAATTCAACAGATGGGTAGGTAACACCCCTAGGTTTTCTGTTATCTACATGTAAAGGTATTCGCCAGTGATCATAACTCAACAATTGTTTATATAGGGGTATGTTTTAGTTACATTGTGGACATATTGTTTCAGGGTTTTCGTTATTTCAAGTGGAAAAAATAACATGGTGCCTAAGGAGCAATTTATTCTTTATCGTTTTTGTTTTTTTCTTCTTTGTCATTATTATTTTTTTCCCTTTAACTCACCCCCTAAATCTGTACCGTTACCACTTATGAAGGGTCAGGGGAGCAGTATTTTGTAAAGAAGTACTGTTACTAGACCAACGCTTGTGCAAGGAGGTGATTTGGTCAGAATCATGTTCGACCACTAGATTTTTACCCAATTAAGGTTACCCACTTTATGGCGCTGGGTGGACCCCACAGGGCTGACTCAATGGCTACATGTAACAAATAATAATTATCTGCCACAGCCGGATTCCTTGGAGTTAGTAATCCATTGCCTTATCAATGAGCTACCCACTCCCACTTTTGATTTATTATACAAAAATAATAATCTAAAAATAAAACAAACA
This sequence comes from Halyomorpha halys, assembly GCF_000696795.3. Taxonomy (NCBI): domain Eukaryota; kingdom Metazoa; phylum Arthropoda; class Insecta; order Hemiptera; family Pentatomidae; genus Halyomorpha; species Halyomorpha halys. Next base: position 664,485 of record NW_027115842.1, read on the forward strand.
TTTGTTTTATGATAAGCAGAGGTCCTTTTTATAGCTGACGATCCCTTCATCAGAGGGCCGTTTGTAGCTGAGGGAGTTAAATGACTGCCTCACGACTGCAGTGGTGGTTAACTTTCTGGACTGGAGCTCTGGGAATTGGGGCGAAATGTTAATGTTTAATAAATATTTTTTGTACTATTTTGAGCTCACTTTTTGTCTACCTCCTGGCCATCTTCCTTTATTGAAAAAAATCTGTTTTAATATACGAGACTGAGAAAATTAAAATAATTATCTAGAAATAATCATTTACATACAGTATCTATGTAAATTAGATGTTTATTGTCAAAACATAGTTCAACATGGCGTATTGAATTCTGTGAAATATACGTGAAAAAGAATATTGTTAAACACACCTGATTCATCATATTATATACACACAGAATATTGTTCACACCTGTGTGGAATTTTCGAATAATAAAACATTTATTATTCAAATCTGTCATTTACATGAGATTTATTCAATCAACCATTTTCTTTTTCTTTTCAAGGCCATGTTGATTAGCCATGGAGCACATGACCACGGTGGATGGAACAGCGAATCGCAAGGTCATGATGAACAACATGATATCAATTTGTGGAGAGGATTTATTGCAGCTTTGGCCGTTGTTTTTTTTTATTTTACTGAGAAATTTTTCTCGATGTTAACTGAGTGGCATAAGAAGTGCCAAAGAAAAAATAAGGTAATTATTCGAAACAAATTTATTATATTTATTTCTCGATGTTACTGTTGCTGTTATTTTTTAAAATTTAATAATAGTAGGAGAAAATTAACTCAATAAAATACATTTTACAGTTGGTTTTTCCGTTTTCTATTTGTCATTCATTCAGTTGATTATGCACCCATTTTTCTTCCTTAAAATTTTTTATATTTTATGAATACAGTCAGAAGTAGTTTTATAAACAATGCTCAATTTTATGCTAGTTATTTTTGAGACAACTACGAATCTTTCTCTAATGATATTTTCACATGTTGATTTTAAAATAATTTTCATTACCCTTGGTGTTCTTTTGTCTATCACTTATAAATAACCACTTTTCGAGTGAACCTATTTTCATAAATATATTGAGTTGGAATTTATTCATTTTATTTTTTGATTTCTGAAGAATGTAATAACTTTCAAAATAAAATAATGAATTAAAACTTCCCACATATACTTTTCTTTAGATACCAAATTATGGTGCAAAAATGTATTTTAAGTACCTTACAAATGTTTGATGGATGAAGTATCTGGTCAATGCAACAGAACGGCAGATCTATTTTTATATATTTGGGGTATTCATGATCTTAAGTTTAACATGGTAGTAAAGTGTGTTAAATTGAAAAATTTATTTTAAATAAAGAAATATTTCCTTCTATTAGCATGATAAAATGATATAACATTTAACATGGCCAAGAGCCTGTTTATAGTTTTACTAAATAGAGAATGACATAACGCAACAGACCAGCTGAATTCAACACCATTTTGTCTGTTGTCTTTTTGATAAGTTAGTAGCTCATAGTTTTGTTTAATTTGTGTAATTCTTGTTTTGTATGTTTCAAAACTGTTGTATATTAAACAACTATTGTGTAATGAACAAAAATAATAATTGGAATGTTCTGAAAGGATAGGTTATAAACCAAGTTGCCCAGAAAATCCACTAGGAGCTCCTCTGCATTCAACATTTAACATCTACTTTAAATTGGGCTGCTCTTAATCCTATAATTTATAACATTTAGCGTGTTAAAACTTTTTATATTTAAAATAACATTATGAATATCCCTATTAAAACATTTATAGTTTAAATATATTATTTAAATTTCTTGAGACATGTAATTATTTATTAAATAAATCAAAAATTGTATCCTTTGTCTCAACACTTTTTATTTAAAAACAGTCCAACATTTCTGCCATCCTCAAGGACAATTTCAATTATAAATTCTTTCTCACATTAAAATTTAAAATTTGTTTTGCAGAGGATATTCTGCCCAGGTCATTAATTATAAGTTAAAAACCTATTTTTTATTTAAAATCATAAATATCTAAATCTTCTTATTTTAAAATTATCCACCAAATTACTACCATATACACAAACTATTTATTTATATTTATATTATTAATTTATAAATAGTTTGTGTATATGGTAGTGATTTGGAGGATAATTTTAAAATAAGAAGATTTTGATATTTATGATTTTAAATAAAAAATAGGTTTGTAACTTATAATTAATGACCTGGGCAGAATAGCCTGCAAAACAAATTTTAAATTTTAATGTGAGGAAGAATTTATATTTGAAGATTGTCCTTGAGGATGTCCGAAATGACCGAAACATTAGACTGTTGATGTAATAAAAAGTGTTGAGCCTAATAAGGATACAATTTTTGATTCATTTATAGTTTCTTATTGTTAATTTTGAATGATGATGGTGATGTCTTCAAAATAAATCAATGTATCGTTTCCTTTAGCCTTAATTGCGATGAAAGTTATACCTTCTTTTTAAAATATGAAGGAGATGATCGGGGATGTGATCATAAAGGCAACAAAAATAGTTAACAACTATTTATTTGCCAATGTTTCATCCCACTTTGTAGGGCTTCTTCAGGGCTAAAAAAGAAATTCCTAACAACATAAATATTTTAACAATGTTGGATAATAAGAAACTAAAAGTAAACTAAGGCAGGGTTAAAAATTATGTAAATATATGTGAAAAGAAAATTATGTTAAAATGAACAAAAAGAAATAAAAATAAGATGTACAATATTAAGTATTTATACAAAAAAAAAATAAATTAACATAAACTGTTAGATTTAAAATGACCAGAGGTCAAGAAAGAATTAATAAAAAATCAAAATAATAATTTAAAAAAATAAATAAAGAACTGGAAGATTATTGATTGACCGTGTGTAAAGATGAAAGGAATATGGTCCGGGTGCGGTCAAAAAAACTCAAATAGTAGAATTATACTATTTTATTGTGCCAACGTTTCGCCCCACGTTGCAGGGCTTCATAGTTACAAAAGGAAAAAAAAAAGAAGAGAAAAAACATAACAAAAAAACATAAGTGTAAAATAACAGGGGTATAAAATGTAAAAAAGTAAGATATAATAAGAAAAATTAAAGGTTGTAAATAGTAAATGAAAAGGGTAATAGTAACAGATAGATAAGAAAAGAAATATTAAAGAAAATACAAATAAAGAGATGTAAAAAGAAAAAAGAATACAAATCAAATGATGAGACAGAATGCATACCTATTTTGACGGCAGTCAAAACAAAAGTGTATTGGGAGGAGTGGGGACGGCAGTTGTGCCACAATAACGAAAATAATATGTAAAGTAAACATGATGTATAATTCTACTATTTGAGTTTTTTTGACCGCACCCGGACCATATTCCTTTCATAAATAAAGAACATATCAAAGAAAGAAATTTGTGGTATTTAAAAAAAAAAAGGATATATAACATTATAGCATCATCCAGTTTATTATTATTTGTATTATACACAGTTATAAATTCATTCTTATTTGATTATTTATTTTGGGATGTTTTAACAATTTCATTGTGAATTACAACTAATTTCTAATTTTCTAATTTTTATTTTTTTGAAAATATGGCCAATCAATTATATATATATCACATATCTTTGACAAACTATTTTATTTTAATTATGCTATTTTGAAGTACGATTGAAAAAAAAAAAAAAATTATTCAGTTATTCAAATAATCTTGAGTTTCATTCAGTCTTTTATCATTGTAGTAATTTAATTCTTATTTCAGAAACCCACTACAAGAGTTCATGTTGTACGGGAAGAGACTCAATCTAATCAAGAAAATCGTGTCGGTGAAAAGCTTTGTAAACATAAATATAGCTCTTATCCCTATTGCTATGGAGAGATTACCAATTCTGCCACAGGTATGGAGTATTTATTTACTGACATTTAATTATTTATTATTTTTATTTTATTTGTTGGTTTAATTTCAGACAATATGCCACCAAATGGTCCTTGCTTTGGTGATTCGGAAATAAATAACATTCGTTTGATGAGGGATGAAAATGGTGTAAACAAACAAGAGGTAAATATTAGCTACTTTTTTTTTTTTTTAATACTTAAATATACATGCTTTTGTGTATTTTAGAAATAATTAAAAGTCTTCTGTATTTTATTAATATTATTAAATAGACTTTTTGGATGCCAGCCCTCTTATTTTAAATTTAGTTAGCTTCCGATTTCAGAAAATCACCTTTAATAATATTGAAGAATTTTAACATTTTTGTTTTGCAAAAGCATGACAGAAATATAAAAATATTACAATTTACATTCTGCTTCAATGCTAAATTGTTATAGAATCAATATCGTAAATACATAAGAATGGTTTTATGTATCAGCTATATATGTATAGCTTCAATGCTAAATTGTTATAGAATCAATATCGTAAATACATAAGAATGGTTTTATGGATTTAGTCATTCTGTTAACTGAAAGGCTTATGTCGATGGCTTACTTCACAGTAGTGCCAGGTATATTTCCACTAACAGTATGAAAAATACAATTAGAGGTTCTCACTTTTAGGAAAATTACAACTTTCAGTTTACTTTTAAACTTAACAGATTCAGGTGTGAAATCTAAATCCGTTCAGTCGAAAAAATAATTGAAAAGTTATAATTTTGTTAAAAGAAAGAACCTTTGATTGAATTTTTCATAAAGTGGAAACATAATATGAAGTAAGCTATTGATATATAGGTTAAAGTGAAAAACTTAACTATTTAGTAAATATTGTTGATCAAAATATTTATCATATTGCCAAAATAGAAAAATATGCTTCACATTTGCCCAGTTGTTTAAAAGTAAACATTCTCCATTACCTTATACGATTTGTGTTAAATATTATTATATTTTTTTAATTTCTTTGACTTTATGGTATATAATACGTCTATATTATTTCACTTATTTTGAAAAATATGTTTTTAACCTGAAAAAATATCCCCTTTCACAGTTCATATTTATCCATTTTTCATGGTAAAAACTGGTATAAACGTGTTAAAAGCTCTGACTCCGGACCCTTGTGGCAAATAAACACAGGTGTCTCTGTGAAGTGCCCCTTGAAAGGTTTTCCCAACTTGGCTAGGTACCGGAACATTTATGGTTAAATTATTTAACGACATTTACCATATTGTTGTCGGAATGTTAAAACCTCGATACATAGCAATAGCTATGTTTAACTAAAATCGTTAATGCCATTTTCGAGAAAATACAAAAATTACTGATATTAAATAGCACCTCTGTTCAGTCACTTTTATAAACTGCTTAAGTTGCTGTAAAATCTCTAGCAACTACTTATTTTAAATATGTAATTTAAGTTTTGTACGACTTTACATTTTTGAGCTAAGCTGTTTACTCACAGACCATTTTGCGAGACTTGGTTATTTGGACTTAGTCAAAATGTGTATTCCCTTCAAAAACTCGAATTCAAAATTTTTCATGCTCATGAAATACTTCCCCTTACTATATTTACCATATATTTTGAAGTGAAAGTAAAAAATACATAAGTTTCTCTATCTCTGATACTGACATAAGTACAGAAATTTAAGTATCAACAACTGTATTTAATTTTTAAATGTTCCCACGACTTTTGATCTAAAGCATAATATTTTAACTAGTGATCTAATGCATTCTACCTTGTTTTGTTTTTTTATTTATTTGCTTAGTTGTTTATTAATTATTTTTCTAATGAAGATTTTTTTTATTTTATGAAGGAAATAGACCCACAAAAAGAAGACGTTCCATGTTCAGAGAAGCAATTGCTCGAGAATGCAGATCAAGTACCTGAATACACCGTTATAATAAGGTAAAATTATTGAATTATATAAAATAATTATTTGTATATTTGGGAAAAAATATGTTTAATAATTTTTTGTACCTAAGTTAACTGATTATTATGATAAAGAACGATATATAGCATTAATTTTTACAATCGAAAAAAATTAGAAAACCTTCTATCAACCTAACTAGCAACCAAATTTGAAAATTTATTGTGTAAAAAAATGTATTTGTACAAAAACAATTTGTGTAATAATACATTGTTGGTTTGTTATAATCTCATAATTTTCAGCTAATACACAATCCCTTAATAAAATACAAACACATAGTGAATTAAACACTCAGAATTTAAAAAAAAAATCTACCAAAACAGGTTGTAAATCAACAGAATCAAATTCTACCTGCAAAGTGTAATTATCCTATTTTTTTTTTTTTTAGCAAATATTGATATATCCAAATATATCAGTAGTATTTTAAGAATTATCTATTTAGACTGTACATGAGAGAAACACTTTATTCAAACAAGCAGTGCCGCCCTACTGAAATGGGGTTGCTATACACAGCACACTAAATCTAGTTGAACAATGGCCTGTTAATCTTATATTACATAGGCATATAGATTAAATATTAAAATATATAATACTAGTACATGATTTTTTTTTTTTTATCTTATTTGTTATAGTTCTTTAATATTTTTCTTTTTCTATATTTTCATTTTCTTTGTCATCCTTTTTATCTAAATCTAGTTCTCTCGTAGTATAATTGTAAAAATTCTAAACATATAAATATATAAAAATTCTATGTGGTCATGCACAATTCTATTTAATTAAAATCCAAAAAAATACTCAATATACATGCAAAAAAAAAAATACATTTAAATATAAATATTAAATATATACATGATAATTATAAAAAGTTATGAACATTTTAAAGTAAGAGGCAATAAATATTAGGTTGGGGAAAAATAAATCCATTATTTTCATATGAAATTCAAGACTTAATCTAACATGTTTCGGATTGTCTAATTTGGGTCAAATATGCTCCGTTTTGTTCTGCTAGTATAATTTGTTGTCATTTTATAGGTAGCTTCATAATGCCTCATCAGTCTTCGCCCCTATTGCCGAAATACTCTAGTAACTGATTTTGACAGTCTTCTCTTCATGCCAATTTCTTATCCTTATCAAAATGAGCTCCATGAAATAGGGTATAAATGAAAATATAGCAGTTTGCGTACTCCTAAAGCTATGAACCATTTAGGTTCTGAGACATATAAGAGGGTCCCTCTCATTGAAATTTATTTAAATATATGTATATATAGTTGACCGTAAAAATTTCTATATAAGAAGATGGTCAGGGTTGCGGTCAAAAGAGATACAAAAATAGTTGTGAACTATTTTTGTTTCTCTTTTGACCGCAACACTGACCATCTTCTTATATAGAAATTTATTTAATTTTACACAAGGACTTGTCTGGTGAATCTGGGCATGAAATGCATAACATCATAAATTATACTTGAGAATAGGCAAGAAGTTCCCTAATTTTGCCAGTAGGTTAGAAATATCGAAATGTTGTAATTTTACCTGGAATGTATAGTAGGTATTTTTAATATATAATCACTCTTTGGATTAAGAAAGAAAAAAAAAAAGAATTGGCTGTTTTTTTTTTTTAAATCAAAATGCTACCTCCTTATTTTCTAATTTATTATATTACAGAATTTTTTATTTCAGTCTTAATTCCATAGCACTTATTTAATTTTGTCCAGCTCTATAATTAACTTAATTATAATTTTTATTAAAATTGAATTATATGCTTTTAGGGAACATGAAACGAGACATCATGGACATGCACACACTCACGGTCATGTGCACTCGGCCCCCAGTTCGCTGAGTTCGGTGGCTTGGATGGTGGTGATGGGCGATGGTTTACACAATTTGGCCGATGGGTTGGCAATCGGAACAGCTTTTGGTGCGAACGTTGGAGGAGGCATCAGTACTGCAGTTGCTGTATTTTGTCATGAACTCCCTCATGAAATTGGTAATTTGGTTTTCATTTCTATGTATCTGTGTCGTATTTATGTATGTTATTACCAAAACAATCTAGTTTACCAATAATAAGATAGATGGTATAATGATTTATCATCTTCATTATTTTGTGTTGCCTCAAGACACTGTCTATGAGCTTTCTGATGTCAGGGAAGATCCTGCCTGCTGCTCAGGTATTAAAAGCCAGTGGAGGATGAGAGAGGTCCATATTACCAACTCTCACAAAATATTCTGTATGTGAACAGCCTTGTTCAAAATACAAAGATAAACAAAACTAAAATTATTTATCTAAGGTAGATACATACCTGGGATGTTACAGCAACTTTTTTATTAAAATGGAATGAATCTATTTTCTCAAATATGTCTCTAATGATTTTGACTTTTAATTTTTTTATTTGAAATAATTAACCATCTGTCATTAATAGTAGTGATAATAAGGTTATAAAAAATGGATTAATATAAACTATGAAAGAATTTAATAATAAAATAAAGGAGAAAAAGGAACACTATTTAAAAAAAATTAATATTTAACATATAAAAGCATAGAAGGTTATGGAGAATGGTGAAAAACTCATCATTAAATTTATAAATAAAATGTTTTTCCATTTTCATGGCCCTTTGGTAATCACTTGTCCACTATTTCATAACAACCATGAAAACATTATAATAGTAATTTTTTTACTGAAATAATAAATTGAAATATATTAAAGGGAAGAATTACCATCTTGAATAATTAAGAAGTTGCTGTTTTGAAATAAGTAAAGATTAATTATAATTTTTTAAATAAATTAATTAGTATCTAGGTTAAGTCTCAACACTCTAAAAAGTATCTAAAGTCTTAATATGGATATTAATTCATTTATTTAAATTATAAATACTAGTTTCAAAAAGTTGAAAAAATTATATATAAAGATTAATTTTAATTTAAAGTAGATTGTAAGTGATGCACACACCATACCAGATTTTTGTAAATAGATTATTATTAATTTATTATTATTTAATAACCTTATAATAGGTATCCATCTTTCATACGTTGATTGTTTACTGATGTCATAGACTGCTTATTATCGACTTTCTTCTTTTTCTGTTTTCGGCTCATGGTACTAACCTATCTGTTTTTTATTTCCCATCTGTTGTGATCCATTATTAATTTATGGTGTATAGTTTAATTTTTATATCCGTAACTCATTATAAATTTATTTTACATTATGAGATTTTTATTATTTTCAGGTGACTTTGCTGTTCTGTTGAAAGCCGGGATGTCAGCTAAACAAGCAGTATTTTATAACCTGCTGTCTTCTATCTTATGTTTTTTTGGAATGGCGTTGGGTATTGCTCTTGGTCATAACGATACTATGAAACAATGGGTCTTTTCGTTCGCTGCTGGGATGTTTTTGTATATTGCGCTGGTCGACATGGTAAGTGAAATTTTGCTAAAAATGTTTTTTTTATTGTTTTCTTCATAGTTTTCTTTTTTAATAATTAGTTTTTCAAAGTTAATTTTTCATACATAGTGGTATTTTATTTCATTTTTAAATAATTGTGAATGTGATTATTACTGGAAAAGTTCTAACTGTGGTTGAAAAAATGACTATTTTGGGATGAGGCTACTGTTTGGAAGTGAGGTGAATTTATGGGGAAAGCTATTAAATAAAATTCAATTATATTTATGGATGCTGGAAATTATAGATCTCAAAATAAATTAAAAGAAAACAAAGTGTATGGTTTGAGATTGAAATCGTGATGATTTCGGTAATCTTGGTTTAAGTAGTTGTTGGGGCGAGGGGTGTTTCGTATGTGAAAACCGACCTCTTCCCCAGAGGAAAATGTTCGCTGGTTCGAGATAAAATAAAACAAAAAAATAACGGAGGACCTGAAATAAATATCACATAAAAAAAAGTAATTGAGAAAATGAAATAATAAAAAAATAACTTTCCAAGTGATACAAAAATTTAATTAATTAAAATATAAACAAAAAAAATGAACTGTTATGTTGTTACAAAAAAGGATAGTGCATCGTGGAGTAAAAAGGATAAACATATTTTGATACATATGTAAACAAAAAAAAATTCTATTTACACTAGAATACACTAGAAATAATAAGTTAATCAAAGCAAAAAAAGAAAATATGAAACTCGAAGGAAGAACATAAAGTCACTCACAGATGGGCGTAGGGTCGATATGGGCATATCACAACATCACAAGTCTAGAGTTGGTTGACCAGGATGACCGCTGGCGAGCTGGTGAGAGAGAGGTTACCGGGCAACTCGAGGACTCCAAAAAAACTGTAGGCTGAACAGTGGTGACTGCCGGTGAGTCGGTGAAAACGTTCCAATAGCTCCAACAAACAAGAGTCAAGAAACAATGGCGGTGGAGCGTCTGTGAAGCAGTGCGTCTCCCTCGGCTTACACCGTGCCAATGCCAACTAACATCGCTCCAGTGCTGCCTAAATCTTCACTGCCAACTGCCTCATCCGCGGTTATGCAGGAACTGGCCCCACTGCCTTCGGTATTGTTCCGCACGTGTTACACCTCCGCAATGTATTTATAAACGTAAAACCTCCTTATATCCCTTATTTTTATTTACAAAATTAAAATTACTTATAGTTAAAAAAAAATAATAAATAAAAATAAATGGATAAACATAAACTTACAACTAACAAAATTAAAAGTCACTTGGAAAGTTGTCAAAACAAAATTAACCTAAATAAAAACCAAAATTTGGGGCTTTAACAGTAGTAATAAATGTGAATAAAGAAGTTTTAAGTATTTAGAGTCATAGGAGCATTTTTTTTATTTTATAGATGCAATAGAAGCTGTAATAATAAACAATACGGACATAACACAAAAAAATGATGCTCATATTGCATACATCCATCATGATTTTAATTATGATTCATTTCCATTTAACTTTTTTTAAACCACTTTCTTTTTAAAAATATGCATCTAAATTAATTAAAATACTTAAATTTAATAACGAGGTATAGATAGTTGACCATAGATTAATAAGTGGAGATGGTTGGGATGGTGGTGGGGGTGAGGAGTGCCTTATACATATCCCCTCACCTATATAATATCATATTTCATCTTTTATTGTTATCAATCTGCTACTGTCTAATTCCATGGTTATTAATCAACCATTTCATTTTCAATTCATTGTTATGTATATTTCCAAATTTGTTAGTTTATTATTTCTTTTAATTTTTATGTTTTTCTTGAATGATGGTTGTTATCTCTTTTTGTTTTATAGCCGTGATGAAGACCTGAAATTCATGTCGAAACGTCGGCACGAATAAATAATTTTTTGTTTATTTGCTGACCGCACCCCCTGACCACCTTCTCCGCTTATTTTTAATAATATTTTAACATTATTCTTCTCTTACAGTAATTGGTCACATTTTACTCTTATTAAGAATAGCAGTCTATATATTGATCTAGTAAAGTCTTATTTTTATGTTTAAACACTGTAGAAACAATCTAAATAATTTTGTCGGAGAAATAATAAGTATTTCAGACTTGTAACCTTGCTTTTAGATACTGTAGGCTCCGCCATGTAAATATAAATTTCTTTTCTTATTATTCTTCGAATTTATACCAGAAAAGCTCAATTTGATTATATAAATCTTCACTCTATGGCCAACTATAAATAGCTCATTTCAAATTATGATTAATTTTGTTTCTTTTTCAGGTTCCAGAATTGTCTAGCTCTCATTCGAAAGAAGGAGGTTCCATCTGCCAGTGCCTCCTTCAGTTCTGTGGTCTTATTTCTGGCATTGCTATCATGCTCATAATAGCGCTCTATGAGCATGCGATCATGGAATCCTTTCAGCATTCGTTTTGAGCCTTTATTTTCAATTTTCCAGAGGTAAAATTTTTATATCCATTTATTATTACCATTTTTTTTATTTTTTATTATATTAAAAAATTCGTCATCACCATGTAATATTTTTTCCTTCTTACGCTATTTTGAAAAATAATGCATTCTGAATTTTAAAGAATATATGTAAATTATAGTTATAAAATTTGAGCAACGATTAGTGCAATTAAATGAACAGCTATATATTTTGTAAAACTGGAGTTGGTCTACCGTCAGTGTATTTCTTTTTTTGTAAGCTAGCAAACTTTTATTTATCAAAAATATTATAATCTGCCATAAATTTGGGCAATGGGTAATAGTGATCATTAATAATTGTACACTTTCATACAAACAAAAAATGTGTTTATAAAATTTTAAAAAAGTAAATAAAAATAAAATAAATTTACATTAAAAAAGTAATAAAATAGCAAATATAAAAATAAATAAATCTATATGTGTTTATAAAAATAAAAATAAATAAATGAAATGAATATAATCAAACTAAGTTAAATAAATTATATACAGTATTTACAATCTCGACCTAAGGATCCCTGAGCCCACTCTATCCCCAAGCATGAGGGGTAGAGTAAGGCTCTTCGAGATCCTAGCACAGCCCTCTCAATGCGTCACTGGTAATGAGCCAGTGGAGGTTGAGTAAGTGCGCTAAAGCCCTGTAATTAGTGTATTTCTAAAGAAAATTTAGATCAGTGTAAACAACAAAAATATGAAAATGTTATTTTGATTAGAGGATATGATAAGTAATGTTTGTAACAAATATTACCTGGTTACTAATTAATGGTTGATTCTTTAAGTTCTAACTATGTAGGAAATCTGAAGAAAAGAGTGAATGGGAATCCTTGGAAATATGCATTCTGTTTCCTCCTCTCTATTCCTCTTAATATTTTTTTTCCAGGATCCATCACAAATAATTAATTTAACATACAAGTATTATTTAAATTTATTGATTAATCAAATGACAATTTTTTCTGTAAGCACACATAAAAAATTTACAAATTGAATGTCTCATGTTGGGGAGTTATTTAGATAAAAATCAGCACCTAAAAAGAACTTTGTCGGATCTTGGCCTCTGCTGGTATTGTGAAAAAAAAATCCTGAGTAAGAGGAATATTAAAATAAATGAAACAGCTTCATTCAAAACTTCTTGATAATTTATTTTCTAAAAAAAAAAAATAAATCTGAATAAATAAAAATATTTCTTATAAATATAAGAAAAAACTTAAGACCTATCTTGACAATAATAAAAATAAATCTACACATATGTATAAAAAAAGGAAATGAGACAAGGATGTTAAGATAGAAAAAAATTAATATCTAATTACAAGTTTCTTCTCATGGTTATAACAAATTGTTGAAGGTAAATACCCTTATTCGCACTCTTCTTCCAAAGCTTGAAGGGACCGCTTAGGCTATTGACCCTAATGAGAGAAGTCTGAGGTTCGTAACAGGTAATATCATTTCAGTAGAAAATGATACGAGAAGTAAACAAATTCTAGAGATGTGATTCTTGCACTATAGATGCGAGCCAATATGATTCCCGTATGAGGATCATAAACTAAGAGTGGCATAAGCAAAATCCACCCAACCTGCTAATGCTGATGTTTCTCTTTCTTCTTTTCTATATATAAATTTCAATACGAGAAACAAAAATAGTGGGATTAGCAATTATTAATATTATGAATTTAATTTTATATCAATCTTAATTTTTATGTAATAGTATCTAATCCCTAACCTATTATCTTATAACAATAGTGGATTATACTTCTACTTGAGATAGTCCCGTAGACAAGGTGTATTCATTAGTAGGTAAGAAAGGAAGGCCGTGCCAGGGGATGAGCCCTGGACACTGACTGGATAGAGGAGGTCTAGGCTAGAGAGTCTGAGGTAGAGTAACAGTTCTAGTTGCTGAAGATGAAGCGGATGGACTAGAACTGTCATGATAGGAGCCAGCTTACTAGTTGCCGAGATGAAACAGACGGACAAGTAAGCAGAAAAGGCAAGGTGCAGCTCTAGTTGCCGAGATGAAGCAGATGGACTAGAGGCGGGGAGAGACGGGAAATTACACTGGTTGCCGAGATGAAGCGGACGGACCAGTGTAACTGTTAATGATTAGGTTACAGTCTTAGTTGCCGAGATGAAGCGGACAGACTAAGATTGCTGGAGAAAGGGAGAGGAGATAAGCCATCCTCTAAGGTGTGCATTCTAAAAACCAACTCTTGTGGGAATAGATTAGCAATGAACTTATCTATCTCAAGTAGAGTGTAAGCCACCAGTGCTATGATTAGACCTGGAAGAAGGCTTGATTCAACGTATCAATCACGGTGGCAATTGAAGGCCTCATGTGATCGGTTATCACTGAGGATTCACTCTTTTAACTGTACTTGAGATAGTTCCGTTGACTCTTTTTATTTTATAATGTAACATTCTTACATATTAACATATATACATTTGTGCAAGATATCGTATTTTTATAATGCTAAACTTATATACAATTATACAACTTCTTAGACGCTTGTAGTGCTGGCCCCTGGCGGGTTATAGCGGCACTTCGTGCTCGCTGACTGCTACA
>NW_027115842.1:679302-680831 GCF_000696795.3 Halyomorpha halys
CCATTTTAATTTTAATATAATATAAATTTATTTAAGTTTTATATTAATATAATATAAAACCTGATTTTCTTTCAGTTCAGATATTTATGATTTGAGATGTAACACCTACAAGATATGTTTGTTATAGTACAGCGGGGTCTCTATTATCTGAGTCTAAATTATAGAAAACAATAACATTAAGAATTGGTTGTGGATTGCAAGTCGTGATCCTATTTTCAGTCTGTAACAGATCTACTTTATCAGAACACGAGGTTTTTGACAGCATGAGTAATATTCCCATTTTAATTTTTATTTCACGTTAATTTTAATTTTGTATGTAATAGTGTCTAATCCCTAACCTATTATCTTATATTAATTTGATTGATCCTCCTGGGGCACACCCAGCCTCTACGAAGTTGGTACTCCTAACGGGAAGAAAAACCTGGTGGTTGAGCTTGATCCTGATCCAATGACCTCCTTGGCACTAATGTTGGTATATTTTGAACTCTTTCTTAATTATTAAATTAAGAAAAACATTTTAATCAAAATAATCTGTTCATTTAGGGTTTAACGCCCTTATTTATTCCAACTAGGAGAGGATATGGTCCTTTTGTAGTCCGCTCAGTTCTCGATTCCTGTTATCATTTAACAGGATTACGATCTATTATTTGAATACAAACCTGATTTTCATGATACATTTTTTTTTTTAAGTACAGTGGGATTAAAGAAAACAATAAAACTAAGAATTTGTTGTGGATTGCAAGTCGCGATCCTGTTTTCAGTCTGTAACATGACAGTGTGGGGAGTGCGGTGGCACCATGGTAAGGCACAGTGCTACTAACTCCAAGGACCCAGGTTGGAATCTGGCGGGGCAGAAATTTTTTTTTTGTTACACTGTAGCCATGAGTCAACCCTGTGGGATCTGAAGCCCTCCTATGGTCCACCCAGCCTCATAAATTGGGTTAAAATCTGGCAGTCGAGCGTTATTCTGACCAAATCACCTCCTTGCACAACCATTGGTCTAGTAACAGTACTTCCTTACAAAGTACTGAACCCCCGATCCTTCATGGGTATATATTTAAGGTATATATTAGGGTATATATAGGGTATATATATATAGGGTATTATATTAGGGTATATATTTAATAGGGTAGTATAGATTTAATTTTTTAGAGATGTTGAGATGTTACACTGTTGAACTGGGACAGCGATGTGTGCTTTTATTTTTATTTTGTAAATATTGTCCAGTAATACTGGTTCTTCTGTTTATTCTGTTTTCCTGATACAATTATATTTCATCTGTGCTATCCATGAATTTTCTTATTTTGTAAGACTCATCTGTTTTTTTTTTTTTTTGTTTTTTTACTTCAGATCTGTAATTAAAATTTTAAAAAATGTCATCTTAATCATCCAAAGAGTATATTTTATATCTTTACAAAGAAACTTTTTTTACTTGAAGAAGTTTGTCGGGGGGTGCGGTCAGCAAAGAACAACATAAATAAACAAAACCATATTTATTTATTTTATGCCGACGTTTCGACCTGAGTTTC
>NW_027115842.1:681372-683771 GCF_000696795.3 Halyomorpha halys
GGTTTTGTGAAGGCGACAGTTTGATTCTGGGAACAACTTCTTCAAGCATTAATCTACGGTCAACTATCTACACCTCAAACTTTTTTTACGATTATTGAAAGATTTTGTAACATCTAAGATCCGAGTTGGATAAAAATTAGCTATAGTTGAAACTATGGATACGATATTTATGTATTAATGGTTCATTCATGAATAAGGGTCGTATCCATGGCAATTTTAGATATTCGTTTCTCTTACTTCTACTTTTGCATGTTTTATTCCTCAATGGGTTGCCTGGTTAAGTCAGAGTGCCCCTCCACGTCTCTCTATCCTACCAGTCTTCCTCCTCAAGTCTTCTGCCGGCCATTTCCTCCTCCACTCAGTCCTTCCACCGGGTTCAGGGTCTTTCCTTCTTCTTCCTGGTTGTTCCTATAGCAGAAGTCTCTTCGGCCATCTACGTTCTGGTATCCGCTGATAGTACCCATACCATTGCAATCTGCTCCTTCCAATCCTCTCCAGAACTCTTTCGGTCACCCCTAGCCTGCTCCTAATCTCATTCCTGACTTTATCCAGGCGAGTAATCCTTAGGCATCTCCTCCAGAAATCCATCTATGCCGCTTGTAGTTTAGAATAGAGTCCTGGGTTAAGTGTCTTTGTTTTTGCAGCATAGTTACAATACTTCTAAAAGTGTGCCTTTTGTTGTCCATTGTTGTCTATTGTTGACCCCAGGCCCAGGTATTTGAAGGGGTCTACTGTCTTACATATACTTCCATTAATCTGAAAGTCTGCGGCCTCTTTGCAGTTTACTGGCAGGTATTTGGTCTTATTAAAATGTATTTGTTGACCCCACAGGCTGTATTCTTTTTTTTTTTTCAGGGCCTTCGGCACTTATTCCAGGCCATCTCTGGTGTTTGTGACCACTGCTTGGTCGTCGACAAAGAAAAGGGAGAACAGCGTATTTCCGTCGATGTCAATGCCTTTCCCTTCCTATTGCACGCTCCACTCCTTTACTGCCTGTTGTAAATAAATTTTTAACAGGGTTTGGGATATACTGCATCCCTGCTTAAGACCCTTAGATGCAGAAAAAGGCTCAGACAAGAAAGAGCCAAGCTTCACTCTTTACTCATCTTCTCTGTACAGACTCCTAACTGCATTTATTAAGACAATACTAATAGCCGCACTCTTAAGAGATTCTCACATCTTATGCCTTGGTACACTGTCATAAGCCTGTTCTTGGGCCGCCCATAGCTCAGTGGTTAAGACACAGTCTTACCAATTTGATGTCTATTGGCGGTGCCGGTTCGAATCCGGCCTGGGACGTTGACTTTTTTCATTGAGTGGCGGTCCCACAAAATGAAGAACTTTGACCCCCAACCATGGTTAGGCAGTATAGGACTCCAATGGGAGTCTTGGCCAAAAAATAAATAAATAAATAAGCCTGTTCTTGGTCTATATAAATGTGCACAGCTCCCCCTTACTCCATTTATTTTTCTATGAGCTGCATAAGGACGAATATGCTGGCTGCAGTTAAGCCAAACTGTTCCTCTGGGATAACAAACTCCTCTTCTAATTTACTTTTCAGAATTCTTGGAATTATCCTTGATATGGAACTGTGAATACAGATGCCTCTATAATTTCGGCATTCATTCCTGTCCTTTTCGTTATATATAGATGTACGAAATGCTGTCTTAAGATCTTGTGGTAGCTCTTGCCCTTGCAATATGAATGAGGTGTATTAGCTTTGTTAGAGCCTTCAACAGATTAGATTATTAGATATCTAAAAAAATTAAATATTCGTTTCAACAAAAGCTAATTTTTGCCCATCTCTGGCTAAGATACATTTTGAAATTCCAGCATTAATTTATTTATTTATTTTTTTTCAGATTTCAATAGTTGGAGTGGCCCATGGATTAAGCGTAATATTTAGGCTTGTTAAAGTTGAGTTTCATCAGTTACTCATTAAAATTGTATTTAATTTTCTATAATTCTTTCAAGTTACTTTTCTTTTTTCTTGTTAATTTAGTGATATTTTGAAATTTAAAACATTTGTTTTTATTTTTGTCTTCCATGCCTGAGTACTGATGTGAATTCTCTAATAGTCTGCTAATTTTATTTTAGTTCAATATACATGTATATTATATTTTGTCATCAATCGGAAAGACTGCTGGTTTATGGAAATATTCATGCAATTCGTCTCATTTATATTTTTACTGTTTAGTGAAGAGATTCTTAGTTTAATATAAACTATATCTCATCTTAATGTTATAAAATATATATATATTATATATTAAAATGAATGGGGAAGGGGCGAAATATTTTTGAACATGTGTAAGTGAATTTGATTAGATAAAATAAAAGGCTGTGAGTTCCTATACTTACTCTTAATGAAACATTAAAAAAAAAGAAAATTAATAAAAGTA
>NW_027115842.1:684833-705270 GCF_000696795.3 Halyomorpha halys
AAAAGTAAAAAAAAAAAAAAAAAAATTTAGAATAATTATGTTAGAATTGAATGTAATAAGTATTTCAGAGATTTGTGTATTGGTGTAAATAATTGTTTTTTTATTGTAAAATTCCATATTTTATATTTCAACACAAAGATGGAAAGGCAACTTAAGCTTTTGTATTAGCGTCTGACTGCAAGTTGTCTATTTATATATATATAATGGAGGAATTATATTAAAACTGTATATGTTGCCATTTATTTTATCAATATTTTTTTTTTTTTAGTTATAACAAAGAAAGAAATTGACAATTTTATGTATGTACTTAGTAGAGTTTTGTTGACTTAATATTTTTTATAGTTTACTTTTTGATTTTTTTTCTATTTCTCATAATTTATTTGATTTTTTTTTTAGATTTGTACTTTTTTGTTGTAACTAGTATTTTTTTTTTTAATTAGTTTTTTGTCGAACAAAAATGTTTCCACTTTTGAAGTGTATTCATTTAAATTAATTATTTATACTTAAAATTATTTTTAATTTATGAAAGTATTAAAGAATGGTCTAGATTACACTTAGCAGAACATTTGTAACAAATGTATTTACTCTTCTCGGTGTCTCAACTTAAAAGTTTAATTTAGAATAATATTTATTCTAGTGTCTACAAGATTTACAAATTGTACTTTAATACCATAAATACAAATCTTTCCAATATCTATCTCATTGATTCCTTTAACATTAAGAATTAATGTATCATGTGGGAGTTGTTCATAATAGCTTTGTTCCAATTGGACTCAATACTAATATCAAAGTCCTGTTTTTTATTAGTTTTAAATCCTGTTGGAACAGGTGTTAGGGTTGCCATGGTGAAATAAAAACACTGGCGATATCTACTTAGACTAGGGGTGTTATGGTTGTCATGGTGAAATAAAAACACTGGCTAGATCTGTTCAGACAAGAGGTGTTATGGTTGTCATGGTGAAAACAAAACACAGCGATATGTTTGAGACCTGTGTGTTTTGTTTGAGTGAAGGCGACAGTTTGATTCTGGGAACTTGTATGTTCAGACGAGTGAGTTTTGGTTTTGTGAAGGCGACAGTTTGATTCTGGGAACTCGTATGTTCAGACGAGTGAGTTTTGGTTTTGTGAAGGCGACAGTTTGATTCTGGGAACTCGTATGTTCAGACGAGTGAGTTTTGGTTTTGTGAAGGCGACAGTTTGATTCTGGGAACTCGTATGTTCAGACGAGTGAGTTTTGGTTTTGTGAAGGCGACAGTTTGATTCTGGGAACTCGTATGTTCAGACGAGTGAGTTTTGGTTTTGTGAAGGTGACAGTTTCATTTTGGAACATGCAACATTACGATTGTTCAATGTGAAGTGGTAATAGTTTAAAGGCCCTCTGTCTGTACTGTTTGAAGAGGAATATCACCATGTGAGAAATGTTGTCATATATGTTTTGTTTTTCAAAATTATGGTGTTTACTTCAATAGACGATCATTAACAATAGAAGTGGAGGACTACGTGGGGTTTGATCTAAATTTTATCTTGTTTTTTTTTATTTTATATTCACTTTCATACTATTGGATAATAATGTAAATATAGTTATTAAGGTTAAGTCAACCTATTAGTTTTAATTGTTTTATTAATTGATAAGAATTCTTTTTTTTTCTTTTTCATTCTCTGTATATATATTTTTTCCTATTATTAAACTTTTGTACATATAATTCAGTTGTTCTTTCTCTGCTTTCAACTTGTTAATTTACTTATGTTTTTTTTTTTGTTGTTCACGGAATATTACGATAATTCAACAGGTAGGTAGGTAACACCCCTAGGTTTCCTGTTATCTACATGTAAAGATATTCGCCAGTGGTCATATTCAACAATTGTTTATATAGTGGTATATTTTAGTTATATTGTGGCATAATGCTTCGGGATTTTCGTTATTTCCAAGAAAGATAACGTGGCGCCTGAGGAGTAATTTATTCTTTATTGTTTTGTTTTTTTTCTTTTGCGATTATATTTTTTTTATTTGACTTTAACTCACCCCTTCTCCGCTGAGCGTGGGCAACGATAAACGTAAAACTAAGAATAAATCAAAATTAGCGATTATATAGTCTCAATTGTTGACTTATTAATAGCAAGCTAAATCTTTTTGGCAAGCTTTGATATGAGGTAAAGTAGCTTCAAAACCATCTTCATCCAAATTTAGAAAATTTTTAGGAAAGCGAAAAAACTTCCCATTGACATGCCGATCAGTTTTGAGGAGTTTTAACTATTTGTATCGAAATAACTAACATCCATGATTATTTCACAGCAGATTCACTGCTTCAATAATTTTAGGTTTTTGGAAATTGAAATTGAAATTTTGAATGGAGCTGGTCTTGAACTAAACTGGGTGATTAACCACTATCATCAATGCAGAACAATGAATAATAATATTGAAAAAAACAGAAATATAGTTTTAATTATTAAAAAAAAGACACCGAATTTTTTCATGGTGACATTTACTGAGAAAATATATATATTTATATTGATTTCATTTTGTCAGTTACCATGTTTTATGAAAAATTGACAAATATACTGCATTTTAAGGTATTAAACATTTTAAAAAATCCATAATGCTGCATTTGATGGATTTTAGCAGTATTATAATAATGAGCGTTTTCTTGATGGCAGTGTAGAAATCCTAAAAATAATCTTTGAATATACTGTGTTTATTAAGATGGGAGTTTAATAGATATGTAAAGACAAGGTAATGCCAGAGATATTCGTTATCAGGTACAATTATCACTTTTTTACTTCTGTTACAACATATCATATTTATATATAGTATTATATATATAACTATATATTCAAATACATATATATGTATAGGTGTCCCAGCTAAACAGAGTAGCATCTAAAAAAAATGGCTATTTAGAGATATGCATGTAATCATAACATTAATCTATACAGTTCAATACTGTAGTATCTTGAAATATTTTTTTTACTTATATTTTATGACATATTTTACTATGATTCTGTATTTTACTTTATAGATTATACCCTTATTGCTAATATTACATACATATCTCAAAATAACCATTTTTTAGTTGTTGCACTATTGAACTTGGACAGAGATATATAGTTAAGTTATATCGTATATGATTTGACTGATCTCAAAAGGATGGATAAAAAAATTTAACAAATAAATAAATTTTTTTTTTCAAAATAATACAAAACTATAAAAATATTATAAAATATACAACTTGTTCTACTGATTAGCTTATAAAGACATCATATAAAAAATATAGGATATTAACATTGTTATAATATTAACAGTTTGAACTTTGTTCACTTGATTTCCACCTTTATTTGGTGATGTGTCTTTACCCTCTTTCGGTTGAGATGAATTTAGATTAAGTTGGTCATCTGTGGATTCAAACGTATTTAGATTAATTTTTTTGCTATCTGGAGTACTAAATTGGGTGTTGTCTTGATTAGAAGCATTTTCTGCTTCGCTGATAAGATAATCGGTTACAGCAGAAAGCATCGGGTATTTTTTATTATGACATTGGCCGCTGAAATCGTCCATATCTAATGACCATAACATGATACCTCCTAGATGGTAAGAGTTGACCAATTTTGCCTTAAAAGAAGAATAAAATACATTAATTTCTTTATTAAATACTACACCTCAATGTAATACTGACATAATTCAAAAACCTGACTTGAAAAAATCGATTTACAAGATTTTTTTTATTTTTAGATTAAATCTTACTTTAGCTCATTGTTCAGTTGAACTATTATGACTTTATTATGTGATAGTCTGAAAAACACTTAAGAAGTAAAGCTTACTATTTATTAAATATAGATATTTTGTGTCTTCAAATAAACTAGAATAACAGTTTAATTAATCAAAAATTTTAATTCAGTGTGTAATGGAGTACATTATGATAGACCTCATGGCAGATACATTATTCATATCTCCTTTGCCTAACGAAATAGTGCTGGTACATAGGCCACCTTCAGCATTATCTCCATCCATAATTGTTTTAATGGTATGAACTATCAAAAAACTTGATTGTACAGATCACAAAACACTACCAGGCCCCGGTGATGTGTCTAAAGAGGTAGATTTGATTTTTTATGGTTTCCGTTTCTATTGAAATCTAATCCAGCTCTGGGGACTGTTTTTCATAATCCACATGCTTATGGAGATTTTCGCTCTCAAAAAGGGTCGCCTCTCAATTTCGGCAAATTTCAAAGGACAGGTGCTTACGAGCATCAGCATTCATGATGTTTTGTACTAGATGAACATTCAATTTTATTCTCGAATTTCGACTTCTTTTTTGCATTTTAATTTATTATATCAATTTTCTTAAAAACCGAAACAGTCTAAATATGAAAATATATGCATTTATCATCAAATATGCAAAATGAAACTTGGTTAATTTGTGAAAATGGTTTAGCATTTCAATCCGACTATATATAGTAATATTTTAAATTTGTGAAAGTGGTTTACCTTTTCAGTCAAACTATTAATATTTTAAATATGTTAAAGTGGTTTACCTTTTCAATCAAACTATTAATATTTTAAATATGTTAAAGTGGTTTACCTTTTCAATCAAACTCTTTTTATTGTCAAAACTGATGAATATGTTGTCCTTGTAAGCAATAGGAGTGGAAGAATTTTCATCAAATATTTCAGTCCAACCGCTACTATTTTTCAGATTGATGCACATCTATAATTAAAAATTCAGTTTCAATAAAATATGTTCTAGGACAGAAATATAAACAGGTGAATAAGATAATGTTTGTGATATATAGTTATTTCTTTCTAAAATGGTTAAAATAAATTAATCGCTTTTCATTGTTGGGCAACAGAGATTCTGAAGTGGTCATTCAAGACTGTCTCAGATTTCTGATAAATTATGTTTATCTTGTACAATTATTTTTAATAGCCTTCACTAATTGATATCAATTTTATTTCATTTCCCAAATTAGATGACTTTTCATATATATAAATAATTGACCGTATTAATTCAAATTATGAAGAAGATTTTCAGAGGGGTGCGGTCACAAGAAAAAGAAAAAGTTAACAATTTATTTGCTGATACTTCACCCCACTTTGTAGAGCTTCTTCAGGGCTAAAAAGATACAAAAGCAACTAAAAATATTTTGGCAATGTAGGTTAAAATACAAAAGGTAAATTAAGGTAGGGTTAAAATTATTTAA
Source organism: Halyomorpha halys (assembly GCF_000696795.3). Taxonomy (NCBI): domain Eukaryota; kingdom Metazoa; phylum Arthropoda; class Insecta; order Hemiptera; family Pentatomidae; genus Halyomorpha; species Halyomorpha halys. The sequence goes on from NW_027115842.1 coordinate 690,030, forward strand.
ATATAAGTGAAAAGAAAATTATATACAAATGAAAGAAAGGAAGAAATAAAATAGTATAAATATAAAATAGATAATGGTAAGAATATTAAAAAATTATGCAAACTATTAGGTTAAAAATAGGGAAGCATTGCTTATAAGGGCTCATTGAAAATTTGTTTTTATTGCAAACCAAATGCGTTGAAGTTAATACCTCATTGTAGGCTATTATTCCTCGTTCATTAGTCCATGGCGATGCATACGCTTCATCGGAGGTTAGTCCAAGATATTTGTCACTTCTAATTTTCTCCTTAGTGATGTAGGCATGGCCATAAGTAGGGAGTCCTAATAATATTTTGCTAGCAATTGCACCTCTTTTCACTATCAAATCAACCATATATGTCTGAAATTATAAAAAAAAAAATAATCATTTAGTTTCAAGTTCTTAACGAAAATGGTCTGTAACAAAACAAAATTTCTTTACAATAGTTGAGAACAATGCTAAGAATTAGTTTATAAGTTGGGCATATATTGTAAAGATATTTTACATCTTTACATTTTACAAGATGATATAACTATTAAAAAAATATAAATTGTTGCCATGAACAAAATATAGACATTAGTAAAGGCCAAAAAATAAAATAAAAATTTATTTGATAAAATTAGATCATTATTCTATTAAATATTATGTATAGGAGAATGTAATAATTATATTTCTGTCACAATCAAATGTTTTGGGGTGAATAAGAATTAAAAAATTGAAGATTTGTTTTGTAATTTTGAGCTTATAATTATTTATAGCTTATAGATAATTTCCTCATTAAATTGAATTCTTGTATGCATTAATGTGCATTCAGATGCACTTTATAATTAAATAGTATGTTAAAATCCATAGTAACATGATTTAAGTATTATTATTTTTTTTGTTAAATCTTTATTGAAATTTACAACTGTACATAATGATACATTCAGTAAATTTGATTTAAGTCTATAATGGAGTGATACAGGCGTGTAGAGAAACTTCCCATTGGTAGCACTCTAATGATGTTTTTACATAGGCAGGTCTGATGGACGTCTTCTTTTCAGGCGCCTCAAGAATTGTTAGGAATGGAAGAGGAAGCAAGGTTAAAAACTAGTGGGGTTGGATGGTTAGGGAGTTTATAACAGAAGGAATGATATCTAGTTCGGGCTAGTTTGGTTACATATGGAACATTAAGGTCTTTATGTATGATTTTATTTGTGACATATTAAGGAGCATTGATGATTTTACGAAGGATTTTGGATTGTAAGGATTGGATACGAAAGGAATTTGAAGCTCAAATCTGTATGTCCTGCATGTATGCATGTATGCATCTGTTTGATAGGGGTAAGAGCAACATTATTAAAGGATACTTTAGGGCAATTGGTAGTTTTTTGATGAAGGGTAAAGGTGATTTGATGGGATACGTTGGGATTTATTTTAATTCTCCAATTACGACACCATTCTTCGAGGGCTGTGATATGGGATTGGAGAGTTTGGGATGGAATCAAAGGGTTATTATTAACTGTGAGCACATATGTGTCGACATATGTGGTGAGGATTAGTTAGGATGTCAGCTGTATAAACGGTGTTGAGGATAGGACCGAGGATACTACCCAGAGGAACACCAGAAGACTGAGAATAGAGGAATGAATAGGAACTATTGTGGTTTACTTGGAATAATCTATTGGAGAGAAAGGATCAGATGAGAAAGTATGTACGAGTTTGTAAAGCAGTCCCGGGAAATATTATTTGATTTAAAATTTTAAAATAATTTTTTGTAATAAATATTTAAATTTAAAGATCTTAAATTACTCAAGGTCACTGATAGGGAAAGTCCACTGCCTGCATCAGTAAAGTTGATTGGGATAACTTAAAATATTCATCTGTGATAACTGATAAAACATTAATATAAATGCATATAAAATAAGGAGCTCATAATGTTTTATTTTCAATATAAATTTATGTCCAATGAAATTGAAATTAATTTTAATAAACCGTTCAATTGATAACTAATATAGGTAGCCTTGGTTGACAACAGGAAATAGGTCAGTTCTTCTAATACTTTTTATTAGCTGGTACTTATGCTTCTCCTCATTTCTGTATTATGACACATACAAATGCGAGGCCATTTTGAAGTGATATAAAGGAGTTGTTAATTCGATTGCCTGTTTTTTATACTAAATTGAACTTATTTTAATAATAAACTGTAATAAAAATGGTTAAAACAAACAATACAATTAAATAAGTGGTATTGACTAAATTATGTTTTGTAAAATATAAGTATAAGAGACCGTATCGAAGATATAGAAAAATCAAATAAGGATTTCGCTTTGATACAACAGTTGGATAATAACTAATGGGATATGTCATACATCAAGTATTTTTACTCTCATTTCTAAGTTTATATTTTTTTAAAAATTGGTTCTTAATAGTAAAAAATGGTATTCAATTACACCTTGTTTTTTTTTTACTCCAAATTATTGCCGAAATTTCTAAATGAACAAAGTAAATTATTTTGAAAAAATAAATGATATATTTTTTATTTGAAAATCAATCAATTTGTATAATGATATAGTTGTATGTTATCAATTTATGTAATGTTATTTTCATAAATAGGGAGCGCGGTGGCACTGGTAAGGTACAATGCTACTAACTCCAAGGACCCGGTTCGAATCCGGCAGGGCAGATATTTATTTTCTGTTACACTTCAGCTGTGAGTCAACCATGCGGGTTATAGAGCCTTCCTGAGATCCACCCTGCCTCATAAAGTGGGTAGTAAGTAAGAAAAAAGGTGGTTGAACGTGATCAAGAAAAATCACCTCCTTGCATAACCGCTGTTCTAAAAACATTGCTTTCTTACTAAGTACTGAACCCACACCCTTTATGGGTCTTTGGGGTTCACACCATTATTTGTTTCCATAAACGAAACCTTTTGTCAGGTGTATATTATTTTTAATTTAAAATTTCATTAGTAATAATCATGAAAAATATATCATAAAATAACACAAGGTTTTTTATAATATAGGATTGGCAAATAAGTCCTTTCAGTTATTTTAATTTACAATATAATGTCCATTATTTTCGATTACCTTACCCTATCTCTCCAACAGCTGAATAATCCTATATTCATAGAATGTCTGTGATTTATTAGTGAAAAAGTGCTCCCTGACACGCTGTTTGTTTCGAAACCGTTTTCCACTTAAGGAATTCTGTAGAGACCGGAATAAGTAGTAGTCACTAGGAGCAAGGTCCGGTGAATAGGGAGGATGGGGCAAAAGATCCCATGCAAGGGCTAACAATTTATTGCAGGTAACTAACGAAGTGTGGGTCCAAGCGTTGTCATGATGGAAGCTGATACCCTTTTGATTTGCCAGTTCTGGGCGTTTTCTTCAAATCAATTCATCCAATTTAGTTAATTGTGAGTAGTATAGAGTGGAATCGATCGATACACCTTGTGGCAACAGCTCATAAAAAATCACACCCTTGAAATCCCACGCTTGTATGTGATATGTCTAGGACCTCTGCAATGTCTCACACTGATTGGGATGGATTTTGATCGGCTATCGCCTTAACATCAATGGTTTCAATTTCTTGCGACCAGGTCGGGATATGTCGTTTATGTTAAAATTCCTTGCTTGAAACTTAGTAAATCAATTTTAGTACACGCGCTGTTAACACATCATTCCCATAGACCCCGCTTATTTTTTTATGTGCCTCTACAGCTCGCTTTCCTTTTTTGAAGTAATAAAGCAAAATATGCCTATAATGCACAATATTTCCATTCATCTTCTCAATTGGACCACAAACACAATCTGACCTAATCTTAACAAGTGTCAACAGACATAACTATTTACATATTACAAATAGGATAACAATCCTCTGTTGGGATTAATTGAATCAGAAAAATGTGACCTATTATAAACTAAACATGAATACAAAAAGCGAAAGGACTTATTTGCCAACCCTATATTTTATACAGTTAGAGAGTTTTTTGAATGCACTAATTTCAGGAACTATCAGTTTTATTTGAAAAATACTTTCTGTGTTAGATTGCTCGCTTATTAAGGGGAGGTTTAGCATACATGGCATTGTGATATGAGCCAGAGACATACTTACAACACTATTTTCATTTGAAGAATTTAAAGGAGCCATGATTCCTGTAGTTTTTTTCCATGGTCCGTGATACTCTACAGCTGCTAAGTTGATATAATCGACAACCTGGGAGATTGCTTTCACATCGTAGCCATCATATATTCTATGACGATGGGCAATTATGTGAACTGTGAGAATCCATCCCTCGGGCTCAAATACCCTTTTGATATCCTGAAATCATTTTGTACAATTGAATTATTAAATGAGCCATAAATTAGTAGATGGTAATATTTAGAAGAAGATGAATCAGTGATATGAAAAGAAGAATAGAATTAAGTTTTTCTTGGAATAATAATGAAATTCAAATCAATAATAATTTATGAAATTAAATAATTATTAATAACTTTTCATTATCTCTTTGAAGTGTCACTCTTTTTTGCATCACACAAGTGATTTTTAAAATTTTATTCTTCTCAAAATGCAAAAAATGAAAGTAATATTGCATAAAAATAAAGAATATTTACTTCATTATAGTTATAAAATAATAATAAGAATGGAATCTAATTACTTTGCACAACACAATATTTGAAATGGTCAAGGCATAATACTACATCGCAATTATCGGGATTTAATTATGAGGATGACCGAATTGGCCAAAACTTTGGACTTTTAAGGAAATAAAGAATGTTTTGTGACTTTAATTTGGATACATTTGATTTTATTTAAACATTCAATTTATTATTCCAATTAAATAAACTTGACATGCAATAATTTGACATTGGTTTACCTTTAGAAGTTTTATAAAGTTTTGCCTATCATCTGTCCTTCCTCCAGGAAACTGCCAACAGATGTCAATACCATCCAGATTCCAATCCCTGAATATTCAATAAAGAGTTTAAAAATTATATTGAGAAGTGAAGATAAATTATTAATAAATATAAACAGAGTTATAAATAATCAATATGTAAAACTAAAAATTAACTTGAAATACCTTATGAACTTAATAAGACTGTTGATGAAAGTGTTTTTCATTGAAGAAGTTCTTGCAACTTCAGAAAACTTGACCGTGCCCTCTAAATATCCTCCAACACTTGCAAGTATTTTGATGTTTGGATTACGAGTTTTCAGAACACTCAATTCTTTCAGCTGACCTTTAATGAGAAATTTAAAATTCATTTATCAGAAACTATTATGAAAGAAAAATTGATTTTTTTATTTCCAAACATTAACTCAAATTCCATACAGATATCCTTATCCCTAACTCAATCTGCAGGGACTGTGGTGGTATGAAAAACCTTTAAAATTTTAGAAAAATAAAAAAACCTTAAAAGGCATTTCTCTTATTTCTGATAGAATCAATTATGAATTTTCAATCCTCTAACTCGATTTGGGGGGGGGGGGGCTGTAGAAGTATGCATGGTGTTAAAAACTGAAAAAAAAAATTAAGGAAGTGCGAGAAAAAATTAAGACCCACTGTTGATGCTAACATGTTTAATAAAATTAATATAATGTATTTTGAACCTCATAAAAATTTATTATTATTATTAAAACACTTAGTCATTCTTGTAACGGCCTTTTTAATTCAGAGTTTGGCCGTCATTATCGCAGTATCTATTAGGCGTTTGATTATCCAGCGAACAGGTTCGTTTTTATTCTTTTTTTTGTTTTCTTTCCCCTTTCTTTATTTTACTCTTACACCTTATTTTCTCCACTTTTATCCATTTTCCTTACCCGCATTATAAGTTTTGTTCACTATATTATTATTGGTGTTTTCAGAATTTTTTTTTTTCTATTCATTTCTTGGTATACTTTACTTGTATTTTGCCTCTTTATCATCTATTATTGTTACATATATTTTCTTCCTCACAATTTTCATTTTCTTTTCATATTTCAATTTTTAAATTAATAATAACTAATATGTTCATACTTCTTTGCATTATATTGTAATATGCTCTTTTTGAGTAAATAATATATTTTGATGTATAAAGGGTTTATAATATGTTTTATTTTATGTATCATTTTAATATTGTTCATTTGTTTTGTTTATCCAAAATGCAAGCTAACCAAGTTTCATTGTTTATAATAACTTCGTGATACAACAACAAAACCAAGATGGCGGTACGTTGAATCAAGGCCACATTGAGCAGATTCAAATATCATAAAAACTATTTAACTTGTCCCCTCATAATTGAAAATATAGAAAATTAAAGGAAAAATAGAAATCAAGAAATAGTGCAAATGAATAATATTCAAAAAGTAAATCATTTGGAAAAATCCCTAACTGTTGTGCGAAAATCGATGTTTACATGTAACCTCAAGGCAGGTTTTGTTTTTGGAGGGAACAGTGGTTGTCTGGACAGAGAAGAGAAAGGTCCAGTATGACGTCCCTATAAAGGGACAGTATGAAGAGGTCCTCATCAATTTCTGTCAAGAAGGAAGCCATTTTGGACGCTAGGAAAGAACAATAAGAAAAAAGAAATCATCAAAGGAAGATCGTAGAGCTTGGTTAGTTTTTGTATACATAAAGTTAGATACATGTGTAAAATAGATTTTAAATTTAATTATTGTAAATGCCTGTTCTGATTGTCTAGTAACAACACGCCCTGAGATTAAGAGTCTTTTTATATTATACAAGTTAAATATAATTCTATTATCTATTTGATATTAAAGTTCTTAACTTGAACCCAAGTATCTTTTATATTTGAAAAAAATTATAAAAAGAATAAAAATTCTTTTTTATTTTATTTTTAATAAATAAAATTATTACAATATATCCTCATTTTTATTTCATTTCCTTAATTATGTTATTTTACACACTTTTTTAATTACCTATGTATACATTCTATTTTGTAAAATTATTCATTTCATGTGTAAAATTATTCTGTTTATACTTTCTTTTTTATTTTTCTATACTTACTGTGGTTGTTATCTTGTTCTGTTTTTAGCCCTGAAGAAGGCTAGAAACTCTAGTTGAAACGTTGGCACATTAAAATAGGTTAATCCAACTTATTTGTGTTTATCATTGACCGCACCCCCAACCATCTTCTCCTCGTTCATCATCCACGGTCAACTATCTCTCATAATTATTATTATTATTAATGATGAGAAGATAATCGACTGCAGATAATATATATGCGGTCAGTAAATAATAATAAATAATAAAAGAGTCGAGAGAACTCATTTAATAATGCCTACATTTCAGCCAGAGTTTCTAGCTTTCATCAGGGCTGAAAACAAAGAGCAAGATAACAACCAATGAATAGATTTTTAATTTTTTTTAGTTTACCTTAAGGAAGTTTTATGAAATTTTGCCTATTATCTGTCCTTCCTCTAGGAAACTGCCAACAGATTTAGTATAATTTTTTTTTTTTTGTAATCATTGGTTGCTATCTTGTTCTTTGTTCTTAGCCCTGATGAAGGCTAGAAACTCTGGCCGAAATGTTGGCACTATTAAGTAAGTTCTCTCAACTTATTTGTTATTTACTGACCACATCCCGGACTATATTCTCCTCATAAATATTATTATTATTTTTATCACACCATCAAGCCACCATACATTATGTTATTATATATTTGATAAATGTAAATATTTCTTGGCCAGTTGTTGTCTACATAGTACAATACAGGTTCAGGCTGCCTAAACAGAATCAATAGCCCAGTCTGGCTAACTCTGTTATGGTTGTATCTACTACCCAGCGCTCATCAACAAGATGATATTACAAAGAGTTCATCCACAGCAGAGTCCCCAATTCTACTGTGAAATTAAAAGTCATTTTGTTTTTTTGTTGACTGACAGTTTGTAATATATAAAAGGAAGATGGGTCAGGTCTGATCAAAAGAACTCAAATAGTAATTAAACTATTTATTATGAGCCAATATTTCGCCTCACTTTGCAGGGCTTCATCAGGGCTACAAAAGATACAAATAACTAAAATAATGTGACAATGTAACATAATGGATAACATGAAATAAAACTAAACTAATGTATAGTTAAATATGATTTAAACTATGTGAAAATATATATAAAAATGAGCAATTAGATGTGCCATGAAAAGTATAAATAAACAAGAATTAGAAAAAGTATTAGTCAATTAATGAAAACAGAAATAATAATAAACAAAAAAATGTAGATAAAAAAGATGTACAAAAATACAGTACACACTAAAAGATGGAGGATAAGGGAAAAAAGAATAAAATAATGATTATGAAAAAAAAATTGGATGTACACCTTAATGAATGGAACTTGGCACAAGAGTAAGCTAAAGGCAGATGCGAAGTACCAATAGGGTACTTAGAGTAGTGGGGAGTTGAAAGTTAATAAATATGTTACATTTGAAAGCAAAAGATATTAAATAATGTTAAAGTAAAGATAATATTAAATGTAGGCTGACACTAAATGATAATATACATTCTAAGGGGGAGAAATTATATAAATATATGTATAGATTAATACAAAAAAAAATACAATTAATATAATATGGTGAAGAAAAGAAAATATACTAAATTTGACATTATTTTAGTTATTAAATAAATCAAATTTATATCCAAATCCGTCTCAACACTTTATTTTTTCATTAGTCCAACGTTTCGACTTTCTAGCCATCTTCAGGGACATCTTCAATACAAAAATCCTTCTCACATTAATTTATAATTTCTATTGCAGGCTATTCTGCCCAGGTCATTTTCTTTATTCAAAGTTCAAAACCTCTTTATTTAAAATTTAAAAACATTAACATTTATTATATAAGATAAATGGTTTGTTATATGGTGTTGTGTTTTATACTGTTGATAATCTTATAGAAAAAATAAATGTTAATGTTTTTAAATTTTAAATAAAGAGGTTTTGAACTTTGAATAAAGAAAATGACCTGGGCAGAATAGCCTGCAATAGAAATTATAAATTAATGTGAGAAGGATTTTTGTATTGAAGATGTCCCTGAAGATGGCTAGAAAGGCCGAAACGTTGGACTAATGAAAAAATAAAGTGTTGAGACGGATTTGGATATAAATTTGATTTATTTAATAAATATTAGCTTGTCTCAAAAATTTTTGAAATAATATAATTAAAATTATTTTAGTTATTTGAATCTTTTTTAGCCTTGTACCATCTTCCTTTTATGTTTTTTTTTTTCTTTGTGCACATGATCTATAATGAGAAAATTATTTTTATTTACTTTTATTCAATTTCTAATGGATGATTTGCCGTTTTATATTGTTCTTTTTTATTTGTAAGGAATTTTTTTTCAAACATAACCTGCCCTATAACCCCTAAAAGGCATTTCTCTTACTATAACTTAATTCACAAACAAGTTCGTAAATTTTGGTCCAAATTCTCCTGCACTTTAAGGTATTGTTTCACTTAGAAATAAATTTTCTTTTCTTTTTAAGATTTTCAAAAATTTCATCATGATGTGTCTAAATTTTACTTGCGAGATTCGGGAATATTCGTACTAGCTCCTTCAATGGGTGAAGGAAAAAACTGGTTGTTGATAGCTTTGCAAGAAGATTGGTCAAGAAACACTACTTCTGTATCAAATAACCCAAGAATTAGGTTTCTCTATTTTTTATATAAGTAGAGAGAGAGAGAGAGAGAAATACTTTATTTATCTATGCTGCCTAAATACATTAGGTTGCTATCTCACACAACATACTTATCAATCCGTAATCGGACATATATAAATTACACATACATGGTATAATCAGAAAAAAAAGAGAAATAATAATAAGATATAATAAACAATCCCCCCCCCCCCTACAGTTTCCTTTTACAATCCATTTCGGTCTGTACAACAAATACAAATGTTTCATTCATTCCTATTTTTCTTTCTCATTTCTGCTCCTCAAATTTCACCCTTTCACAATTATTCAATTCACCCAAAAAAAATAAAAAGTTAGAAGAACATACCTTTGCCATTGTTTTCTTCAAAGTCTAACAAAGGATCAGCACTTCTAATTTCACTCGTGTTTTCATTTATCCTCATGAAGGCATAAATAACATGCGTGCAATGCTGTGCGTCTGAATCTTTTATATTAAACTTTCCTCTATAGGAGGCCCATGCTGCCACATAACAGACCACTGTCGGTTTTTTTGCTGAAATGCATATTTTATATATATTAAGAAATAAAAGTACTGTAGATATTTCGAGTATTTTAGATAAAGTGTAATATGCTTTGTTTTGATATCCTATATGATATAGGGGAATGTTGTAATGTTAACAACAAAATAAACATAACAAAGTAAACTTTGTAATGTAAATAGTTCTTTAACTATTGTAAATTCAATAATTCCATTCTGATTTTAATATATATCAATATAAACATACAAACATTTCCAAGAGTTTCTCAACCAAGGAAAACTCACAGAAGGCAAAGACATGGAGTTATGGAAATAGTTGGACAGATGAGATGGGCAGTCTACTATCAGAACTGCTCAAAGATGGTGGACAACCTCTAAGGGGCAAGGTATTCAAACAAATTCAGAAAATATGGGAAGAGGAAAGAATACCAGAGGCCTGAAACACAGGCTTCGTCTGTCCTGTTCTAAAGAAGGGTTCCATATATTAGTGTTGTCATAGCACTCATAGTTGATCCAAATGTGCACCCCTTATTTGTCGATGTGTCAGGAACATCATGACTGAACTAGATGCCCCTAGGAAGTTGGTAAGATTGACATAAACGCATACAAATGATCCTAAATGTAGAGTCCCAATATAAGGAGAAGTATCTGAAGTTAGAAAAGAAAAGGTCTGAGACATGGAGATTGCTCACCAATGCTGTTCAACTAAGTCCTTGAAAAGGCAATTAGAAGAAATAAAAAATGCTCAATTCTGCATGTCAGAATAAAATTTGGGGCCAAGGTGTTAGGAACTTTACCTAGGGTACATCTCGGTGATTGGTCCTTCTCTAATGCTGGGGGTACAGTTAAGGAGAAACAAAACCCTTCACCTTCCCTATACCGTCCTTGTGTGACTTAAGTTGCACCCTGCACAAGGTTGCCATATTTTTTCCAAACATGGCAATCTAGCCCAGGGAGTCATAAAAACATCCCTGGTGTTGGGCAGCAGCTTCACTGGCATGAGACCGAAGATAGTAAGAGCTGGATGAGCCCATGAGCAGATATCTACAGGTGGAGTTGGAGAGAAGTGGAACCACTGTAGAAGTTATTCAGGATCTTACCCTTCAATGACTACTGAAGTTGGAGGAGTTCAACTACAAAGTGCAAATAGTCCCATCGCTCACAGGAAGCAGATGGAAAATAAAATTCCACGCACTTACTTCCCATTATGACTAAATCTGGATGAAATGAACATTTTAATCCCTGATCTGGCCATCTAAGGTAAGAACACAGAAGAAGAAGAAGAAAATTAAATCCTAGCATAGGTGGATGATATTGTAGTCCTCAGAAGCAATCAAGAGAATCTGAAGAGACTCTCTAAGAATTTGATTGTAAGTAAGTGAAGAAAGTTTATAATGTGAGCCAAAAAATCCTCAATAACAATATCTGCATGAATGGCAATGCAGTTCCAAAAACAGACAGTTTCATACACCTTCGCTACATAATAACTTCACTAAATGACCAATTGACTGAGATAGATCAGTGTGCATAATCTTCAGTTAGAACATGCGCAAACAGAGCATTCTTCTCTTTGCAAAGAATGCTGAAGGAGCCTTGAGGCTCCGGGATCAGAGCCTTAATACATGGATGAGAAGAATGAACATTGAATTGCTTGAAGAGATTGGACAATTAATGTATCATGATACGAAGGCAAGAATGTTAAGATTTGCAGGGCATGTGGCTGAATCAATCCATCAGGGCACAACAAGATTTGGCAAGAAGGAGGTTAAAAATCAGGTTGATATACACCTGAACAAAGATTGGACTTTTATCTTTTTGAATGAAAGAGCAAGCTGGAATGCAGTAGCATAAGAAAGGGAGGTGTGGAGAAGGCTAGTTCAGGTGGCCAACTGAAAAAAACTAACATCCAAGAAACCAAATCGTAGCCATTGAAGAGCTAATGGATTGATTGAGTAGTTATTGAATGATAATTACATTAAACTGATCAAATTTTCTACCTAAATATAGATAAACATTTTAGTATTGAAAAAATAAACTTTGTTATTCTGATAAATAAATTTTTATCATATGCTAAATTACTTACCCTCAATGAAGTCGACATTACAAAGCAATACAGCCAAAAAGCAAAAAAATAATTTAAAAAATAATCCCATTTCTCAATAGTTGTTTTTTGTATGGACACTAAAAAAACAAACAAAAAAAAGTATCAATCAATAGATTTTAAAGTATTATAAATATTTTGAGTTATTCTTGTTAATGAAAATTGAATATTTTGTCACATTAACTCTTCATATGATCTTTCACAGATAGAATAGATTATTTTATCTTATATAATACATAAATGTTCAATATAATATTTATGTACCCTATTCTAACACCATGGTGGCCATACATCAACTTGACCCTTCAAGTTTCCATTTCGTGGGGGCCACCACAGAAATAAAAGTCAACCCCTCTGGCCGCTGCAGTCCACATGTTACAAATGGCTCTCATCTCTATTCTATACCTTTTATTCCTTTCGTGAGAACCTACAGCTAGTTCCCGTAGGACTTGCTAACCCTTTTCACAACTGCTAGACTAGTTCCTTACGGAGTGAAGTTTTCGTCCTGCGAGGATTTACGGCTAGTTCCCGTAAGACTCATCCCGTCAATTCATCTCCAACTGTATGAAGAAGCATTGCCGAGGACTTCTGGTATCGAGTACCTCTCATATCTTCAATTGAAGCATTGCCGAGGACTTCTGGTAAAGTGTACCTCTCATATCTTCAATTGAAGTCAGAACCATATAATCTAATAACCAACTTTTACAATTGTTTTAACAGTTCTATAGAGTAATTATAATACATCTTCATAATCCAATTTTTTCTGGCTATCCATTACTTTAATCAATGATCCATAATTCCCATATACTTTGCAGGGGTAAAATGTAGCATGTAAGTGAGAGAATCAACTTATCAAGCTTGAAGAAGTTACCCGGTAAAGGTCGAGAGGTTAATAAAATCTAAGCAAAACACCAGAAGAATTCAAGATTCTTTGCATTGTTATAAATATTAATTGACATACCTTTCTTGTTTGTCAAGGACTTGTGGAGAACAGGAATAATTAATGGGATTCTTATACTTCTTTGGTATTCAAATGGACAATGAGCTCTAAGCATAATAAGAAAATAACTTAAAACCTCAGGAATTTGAATTAACAAGTCCCATATAAATAAATACGTCCATTGTTATTATTGTAGGCGCATCTTAAATAATGTTTACTGCAATGACTGACGTCACATTACATTGAGATGGTATGGAACGGTAAAATTACGTCTTCACTCCAACCGTTCCATATAGTACAAGAGCCGGGAAGAAAAAAACGGCAGTTATATCACTCCAATTTTTTATTACTTTAATGAAAACTAGGTATAATTACTAGTTAAAGTTGATGAGTCTGCCAAGTATAGGTAGGAGGAATAAAAAATGGCGGCTGTTTCAAAACGTTAAAAAAAAACATTAATTTTTCATTCGGAGTTCTATATCTTTAAAACTACCAACAACAAGAGAAAATCTATAAGAACATTATTTAAAGAAGAGTAAATTTTCTGAAATATTAGCCCTAATAGAGCTACTTACGTCCAATAGTTCTCGAGATATAGCTTTTTAAAAGGTAACATTTCATAAAAATGTACTGAAATATCAGTAGTTAGTTAATTTATTTTGAGAAATTTTTATCTCAGGAACTATGTGATGTACAGATGTCTATTAGCACTCAAATTAAAGCTAGTTTAATGATCTATAAAGTAGTTTATGACCTTTAGCTTCATAGGAATAGTAGTTTTCATGATATTTGCTGAAATAAATTGATTTATTGTTGTTCGGACAATAAGTTTGATTTATGAAAAACTTAATTTCAGAAAACATTGGACGTACAGATATCTGCCAGAACTCAAACTAAAGCTAGTTAAATTTACTATAAAATAGTTTATAACTTTTTCTTCGTAGGATTAGTATTTTTTTATGATATTCACATATGAATATAAATTTGGCAAATAAAAATTTGTCCGAACAACTATAAATCAATTTATTTTAGAAAATTTCAAGAAAACTACTACTCGTACGAAGATAAAGGTCATAAACTTCTTTATAGCTCATTAAACTAGCTTTAATTTGAGTGCTAATAGACATCTATACGTCAAATGGTTTTTGAGATATAGATTATTCAAAATAAATTAACTAACTACTGATCTTTCAGTACATTTTTATGAAATGTTCCTTTTTAAAAATCTATATTTCGAGAACTATTGAACGTAAGTAACTCTATTAGGGCTTACATTTTAGCAAATTTACTGTACTTTAATTGATGATCTTTTAGATTTTCTAATGTTGTTAGTTTTTAAGAATAAAGGATTGGATACGAGTGGAATTTGAAGCTCAACTCCGTATGTCCAGATAGGCCTTATAACAGTCATGTAGATCAGTCTTTTGTAATGGATTGGCAATTTAGACTGTTTGTCTAGTAAATGTTGTAACAGTCGAAATCGACAAGGAGTTTCTTGTCTTTTTAGTCTTGTGTGAGGATTCCATGTCAGTCGTTTGTCCAGATTTAGTCTTAAGTAACGGATCTGTTCGACAGGAATAAGAGGGGTATTGTTAAATGATACTGTAGGGCAAGAAGTCATGGGTTAAAAACATATTAAATAAAGAGTATCATTGTTTAATATCATGTTGATGGATGGATAATTAGTGTAATTTATATTCATCAGATCAATTAAAATTTTGATAAATTTATATTTAAAAAATATATTTCATTGTCTGTGATAGGGTTCAATTTGTAGATTCAATTTATTTATTTATTTTTTCAGTTTTTTATACACTACTTGCATATCTTATATCGTACATATCATCTAACCTACATGATATTATATTTCATCTGTCACTGTTTTCAATCTACTACCATCCAATTCCACGATTATCAATCAATTAAAATTTTGTACTATTCAATTATCAGTTATCAATTTTTTTATCAATTATGATTTAATTCAATATTTTGTATAATTCTAAATTTGTTTGTATACTATTCCTTTTCAATTGT
>NW_027115842.1:705320-712453 GCF_000696795.3 Halyomorpha halys
TCTAAATGTTGTTGTTATCTCTTTTTTTCTATAGCCATGATGAAGACCTGAAACTCAGGTCGAAACGTCGGCATAAAATAAATAAATTGTTGTTTATTTATGTTGTTCTTTGCTGACCGCACCCCCCCGACAAACTTCTCCAATCATTAATCTACGGTCAACTATCTACACCTCATTTAAAAAATATACATAGGCTATATAATACAATAATATAAAAAAAAATATTGGAATTTCCACTAGTCACAACAGTCAGAGACAGAAGGAGAATCCAGGTTAAAAACAAAAACACTGACAGTCTCTACAACAGGCTAAATATAGACAGACTTGTTCTTAGCTACCCGAAACCATTGGTTAATACTATCTCACTATCTCAAGAATATCTACCACTTATGTTTACCTGTTCATGTTTTTTTTTTTTTTTTTAGGTTGAGCTCAACTCTTCATATGTTAATCAATCATTGCTTTATCTCAAATTTGATCAAAAATAATGTTTAAATGAGAATTTTAGCATTAAATATTATAGAACAAAAAAAAAAAAATTAGCCCAAAAAGATTTAACCGAAAAACTATTATATTATTCTAATATATTTTCCATGATTCTGGAATGCCCTGGAATCTCGGTAATCCAAAGTAATTACTGAAGAGAGGTGTTCGAATTACTAAAAACAACAAAAGTTCGGATTAAAGAAAATATTAAGAAAAAAAAATTCAATAATATTGAATGTACATAATTACTTTTGTTTATTTGTCATGTGTTTCCTGACAGTTTGACAGTTTAAAGTTTAAAAAAAAATTAATCTATTTTAATGATAAGAAGATAGTTGATTGTTGATAATATAAATGAGAAGAAGATGGTTGGGAGAACGGTCAGAGAATATCACAAATAAATTTTTAAAAAACTTATTTAATAGTGCCAACGTTTCGGCCAGAATTTCTAGCCTTTATCAGGGCTTAGAACAAAGATTACCTTGTACCTTGTACTTTGTAAGGAAGCACTGTTACTAGGCCAACGGTTGTGCAAGGAGGTGATTTGGTCAGCATCACGCTCGACCGCCAGATTCTTACCCAATTAATTAAATATGTTTTACTATAAAGTATTTTCCTGTATAGACCTAACCCTTATTTTTAAGATTACATGCATATCTTTAAATAACCATTTTTTGAGATGTTACACTGTCTAACTGGGACAGCATTATGAACACACTTTTGAAACACTAAAAAATTAAACATTTTTGAAAAAGTCCTAAACAATATTCTGTCAAAGAATTTTCATATTTACCGAAGAGGAAGCAATAACAGATTGAATAACATTAAGGAATAGGAATGTATGTAACTCACGCTGCAGTGTTAAAAAAAAAAAAAAATTAAAATCTGAACCACTACAACTCATGAAGCATCAGAGGTTCAGTTTTGTAAACAAGTACTGTTACTAGATCAACGTTTGTGAAAGGAAGTGATTTGGTAAGAATCACACTCGATCGTCAGATTTGTTATCAAATTGATGAGGCTGGGTGGACCCAGAGCCTACAGGGTCGACTCACAGCTACATTATAACAGAAAACAATTATCTACCCAGGTGGATTCGAACCCGAGTCCGTGAAGTTAGTAGAATCGTGCCTTACTAAGGTGCCACCGCGCTCCTCCACTACTTAGATCAGTTTAATTTTATCAAGTTTCATTCTGTTCAATTGTTTACTTTAATCATTGTTTATAGATTTGTTTTTCTTTTGTTTATTCATTAGTTGTTATCTTCTTTGTTCTTAACCCTGATGAAGGCTGGAAATTCTGGCCGAAACGTTGGCACAATCGTTAAAATTATAAGACTGTCCATTTATAAGTGAAAAAAGTATTACAAAAAAATAAAATAAAACACTTTGTATGAAATTATTTAAAATTGATAAAAAAATGAGTTTACCAACAAAATCAAAATTTGTGTTATACATATTTTTACTATTAATTAAATTAGTTTTACAAAATAAAATGATTTACACAATAGATATTATGTTTTTCCTATTCCAACAAAATATATTATGAACACTCATAGGAATTAATTACCCGATATCAAAACTTTGTAAAAATTTTAATTTTTACAGATTTTCTTCAGATCGGGAAGTTAAAAATATACTTTACAAATGAGGAAATTCGAAAACAAAATTGTTTACTGCTGAGTTTTCTATTCTGAAAACAAGTAACTTTTTTTTTTGTTTTTACGCCAGTTCGGATTACTGGAGTGTTCTCGGATTACCGAGATTATACTGTATCTACCGAGTTTTGGCGGAATTCGAAGGTAGGAAACAAAAGATGCAACGTACAAAAATTCGGTGTCTAATCTGGACCAATCGAAAACAAGCATAGTTATTTATCAATTTACACAATTTTGATCCTTTATTTTTTCTCTCAACTTTTATTCTTTAAAATTCTCCTACGTTTCGGCCCTATCTCAAGGATTCAACCTACAAAATTTTTTTTTGTTTTTGTATAACAATTACATTATTTCCTTCAACTACAATTCCTACAGGGCAATTAGCCTGCAATTTTGGATTTTTAAAAAGCAATGACATCAATATTGAAGGTATGGCCAAAGAAATCAGTGCGTAGTTGAAGGAAATAATGTAATTGTTATATAAAAACAAAACCATTTTTTGTAGGTTGTATCCTTGAGAATGGCCTGAGGGCCGAAACGTTGGAGAATTTTAAAGAATAAAAGTTGAGAGGAAAAAAGGATCAAAATTATTGTAAATTGATAATAAACTAAACCACTGTCAAACAATCATATATACAAAATAATTAATCTAAGCATAGTTATGTTTCGATATTTTTACGTATTAATAATTTTGCGTGTTTTAAGTAAAGCAATAAATTGTATCAAGTATACGTTTGTACGACATATAAGACTTTATTCCTCCGTATTAACTAATTAATTTAAATAATTTACAATCACGACTCACTAAATATAAAATCACAATTAGAATTAAATAGTTACTTTACCTCGAGAAGACACAGCCTCCTGGAAGATCTCTTATCTCTGAACTGGAGTCAACTGGGTTGGATCAACTGCGCTTGCGTATTGAACCAGGAAAAGAGCTCTTGCCAACTTGTGGTTGGCTGTTGATGGAGCTGGAATTTGTTTTCACGGAATTTTATTACTGATTTTTTTCCGGAATCGATTACAAATTGATTTAGAATTACATGTATTAGACAATATTGGAATCGATACTGTTAATCGATACATAAAACAATAGAAACAGTAGGCGAGATGACTCATTTGGCAAGTGACCGCTCGTGTTACGTCAATCGCATACCTTTATACTTTTTTAATTTCTCTTTTTTATTTATTTTAAATCTATAGTTATATTCATTAAAGTGTGATAACTAGTAAATACAATTATAATAATTATTTTTTTTTTTTTTAATAATTTATTTATTGATATTTAAAACTGTATACATATGTATACACATCAAGTAAATTTGCTGTAAGTGATATTATGACATGATAAAAACATGTGGAGAATCTACCCATTGATAAAACTCCAAAAACATTTCTAAAGGAGAAGATCTCGAGGACATCTTCTTTTCATACGCCTAGAAGGATTATTAGGTAATGAAGGAGAAGTCAGGTTAAAAACAAGTGGATTTGGGTGGTTGAGAAGTTTATCATGAAAGGATTAGTATCTGGTTCTGACCAAATCGCCAACATATGGAACATTGAGGTCCTGATAGATGATTTGATTTGTGACAAAGTAAGGAGCATTAAGGATTTTACGAAGGATTTTGGACTGTAAGGATTGGATTCAGGAGGAATTCGATGGTTTAGTGGAGCCCCATAGCTCAACTCCAGATGTCCAGATAGGCCTTATAACAGTCATGTAGATCAGTCTTTTGTAATGGATTGGAAGTTTGGACCGTTTGTCTAGTAAATGCTGTAATAGTCGGAATCGACGAGGAGTTTCCTGTCTTTTCAGTCTTGTATGAGGATTCCATGTCAGTCGTTTGTCCAGATTTAGTCCTAAGTAATGGATCTGTTCAACAAGAATGAGTGGGGTATTATTAAAAGATACTGTAGGGCAAGACGAAAGGTAATATTATTTGGTAGGATTTATTGGAATTTATTTTAATCCTCCAGTTTTGGCACCATTCTTCGAGGATGGTTATGTGGGATTGGAGGGATTAGGATACAATGGAAGGATCATTGTTCACTGACAATAGGCAATAATAAAGTTAAAAAAAAAAAAGGTATATCAAATGTTGGATAAAATAAATTGATTTCTAGTTTTTCTGACCAAATTTCAAGTGCTAATATCTTAAAAACTATAGATTAAATCAATGAAAACTATATATAATTACTAGTCTAAATTGATGAGTCTGCCAAGTATAGTTAGGGAAATTAAAACATGGCAGCTGTTACAAAAAAAATATACAAACATATATTTTTTCATTCGGAGATCTATATCATCGAAACTACCAACACTAGAAAATCTAAGAAAACATTATTTAAAGTAGAGTAAATTTGCTAAAATATGGCTATTTAAATATATAAAATAAACCTTATAAACTACTTAATAGTACATTCAACTAGCTTTAATTTGAGTGCTAGATATCTGTACGTCCAATCATTCTTGAGAGACAGATTTCTCGAAATAAATTAATTAACTACTGATTTTTCAGTACATTTTTTATGAAATGTTGCTTTCTAAAAATTATCTCGGGTTATATAATTTTTATCTCGAGAACTATTGAAAGTAAATAGCTCTATTACGGCTCGTATTTTAGTAAATTTAA
Source organism: Halyomorpha halys (assembly GCF_000696795.3). NCBI lineage: Eukaryota > Metazoa > Arthropoda > Insecta > Hemiptera > Pentatomidae > Halyomorpha > Halyomorpha halys. Next base: position 710,100 of record NW_027115842.1, read on the forward strand.
TTTACTTTTAATGATGTTCTCTTAGATTTCGATTGTTTTGTTAGCTTTATGGTGCGGTAGTTTTTAAGATATTCGCATTATTATTCGCATATAAATTTGGCACATGAAAATTTGTCTTGCTTTAGTTTGAGTTCTGGCAGATATCTGTACGTCCAATGTTTTCTGAAATAAAGTTTTTCATAAATTAAACTTATTGTCCGAACAACTATAAATCAATTTATTTTAGCAAATATAATGAAAACTACTAATCGAATATAAGATAAACATCATAAACTACTTCATAGCCCATTAAACTAGCTTTAATTTGAGTGCTAATAGACATCTATTCGTCAAATGGTTTTTGAGATATAGATTATTCAAAATAAATTCACTAACTACTGTCACTAAGTACGTTCCATACAACATTTTTTTGTTTTGAACATTTAATATAAATAAGTTTGATTTATGAAAAACTTTATTTCAGAAACCACAAGACGTACTGATATCTGACAGTACTCAAATTAATGCTAGTTAAATTTACTATAAAATATTTTATGACTTATTTTTCGTTGGGAGCTCTATTTCGTTTAAATAACTTACAATACATTAAAACCAAATAGAACTTCATTTAAAGTAGATTAAATTAGATTAGTAGTAAGTGAATTTATTTTTAAAAATCTATATCTCAAAAACCATTTGACGTACAGATGTCTATTAGCACTTAAATTAAACCTATTTTAATGAGCTATAAAGAAGTTTAACTTCGCAGGAGTAGTAGTTTTCATGATATTTGCTAAAATTAATCGATTTATAGTTGTTCGGACAAATTTTCATTTGCCAAATTTACATTCATATGCGAATATCATAGAAACTACTACTCCTACGAAGATAAGTGTCATAACTTCTTTATAGTAAGTTAAATTTCCTTTATTTTGAGTGTTGGCAGATATATGTGCGTCTTATGGGTCTAGAGATATATTTTTTCAAAAATCCAACATTTTGTACGAACAATTAGAAATTAACTATTTTATAGTACATTAAACGAGCTTTATTTTGAGTTCTTATAGACATCTGTACGTCAAAGGGTTCCTGAGATAGTTTTTCAAATATCAAACATTTTTTCTGAACAACTAGAAACAAACAATTTGTGAATTTATTTTGGCAGATATGAAAACCACTACTACTTTGATTTTTGCTAATTTGAGTGCTAATAGACATCTGTACGTCACATAGTTTCCGAGATATAAATTTCCTAAAATAAATTAACTAACTGCTAATCTTTCTGTAGATTTTAACGAAATTTTGCTTTTTAAAAAGCTATATCTCGAGAACTATTGAACGTAAATAACTCTATTAGGGCTCATATTTAAGCAAATTTACTCTTCTTTAAATGACGTACTCTTAGGTTTCCCAGTGTTGTTGGTAGTTTTTAAGATATAGAGCTCCAAATGAAAAATTAATGTTTTTGTAAGGTTTTGAAACAGCCGCCATTTTTTATTCCCCCTACCTATACTTGGCAGACTCATCAATTTTGACTATTAATTATACATAGTTTTCATTGAAGTAATCAAAAATTGGGGTGAGATAACTGCCTTTTTTTCTTCCCGGCTCTTGTACTATTATTATTAATGTCTTGAATGGCAAAGTTTGAAATGGGTTTGCCACAGTCAACATTTTTACTTCCCTAGTATATTTCTTTTAAATCTATTTTTAATTATAATTCATTTAATGTTTCATTATTTTACATTTGTTTTAGTGGCAAACCTGTTTGAAACCTCTCGCCATATGATCAATTACTAACAATTAATAATGAAGAACTAGGTGTGGTTTTTTGTAGTCTAAAAAAAAAATGAATATTTCTGAACACGCAATAAAAGTACCATTGTTTTTTTAACTCTATAAATCAAATGCCGGTTTAATAAATAATAGTTTTTATTTATTGAAATTGACAACTGTATTAAAAAAATACAATAAGTAAATATGATAAATGTTTCAGAACACATGTTTCGAAGAAATTACCCGATGGTGGTACTTCAATCATTGCTTTAAATTATAAGATCTCTTGACCATCTACTGATTTTTCACTATACATTTTATGAATTGTTGCTTTTTAAAAAGCTATATCTCAAGAACTATTGAATGTATATAGCTCTATTAGGGCTAATATTTTAGCAAATTTACTCTTCTTTAAATAATGTTCTCTTAGAGTTTCTAGTGTTTTGTTAGTTTTTAAGATATAGAGCTCCGAATGAAAAATTAGTTTTTTTTAACATTTTGAAACAGCCGCTATTTTTTATTCCCCCTACCTATACTTGGCAGACTCATCAATTTTGACTATTAATTATACATAGTTTTCATTAAAGTTATCAAAAACT
>NW_027115842.1:712645-715861 GCF_000696795.3 Halyomorpha halys
TTATAGTAAGTTAAATTTCCTTTATTTTGAGTGTTGGCAGATATATGTGCGTCTTATGGGTCTAGAGATATATTTTTTCAAAAATCCAACATTTTGTACGAACAATTAGAAATTAACTATTTTATAGTACATTAAACGAGCTTTATTTTGAGTTCTTATAGACATCTGTACGTCAAAGGGTTCCTGAGATAGTTTTTCAAATATCAAACATTTTTTCTGAACAACTAGAAACAAACAATTTGTGAATTTATTTTGGCAGATATGAAAACCACTACTACTTTGATTTTTGCTAATTTGAGTGCTAATAGACATCTGTACGTCACATAGTTTCCGAGATATAAATTTCCTAAAATAAATTAACTAACTGCTAATCTTTCTGTAGATTTTAACGAAATTTTGCTTTTTAAAAAGCTATATCTCGAGAACTATTGAACGTAAATAACTCTATTAGGGCTCATATTTAAGCAAATTTACTCTTCTTTAAATGACGTACTCTTAGGTTTCCCAGTGTTGTTGGTAGTTTTTAAGATATAGAGCTCCAAATGAAAAATTAATGTTTTTGTAAGGTTTTGAAACAGCCGCCATTTTTTATTCCCCCTACCTATACTTGGCAGACTCATCAATTTTGACTATTAATTATACATAGTTTTCATTAAAGTTATCAAAAACTTGGGTGAGATAACTACCTATTTTTCTCCCCGGCTCTTGTACTATTATGTTATAGAGATAGCTCGATAGCACTGCCAACATTATCTATAATCGTTTTATTATTTATTAAATTTTCAAGTACAATCAACTGGGTCCTGTTTTAGTTGATTAGAAAGAATCTAAAAATTCGATTTATGAATATATGCATTGAAGTTTTGACAGTTGTTACAGGGTTTATAAAATTATAAAAAATTAGATTTATGAATATATGCATTGAAGTTTTGACAGTTATAAAATGTTACACGGGTTATTAAATTATTACATTAGGGTCCCACGTAATGATAAACTTTTAGTTTGTAATTATTAAAATTCCACTGACATGTATAATGCAGATTTATACTTTTTAACTCTTATAAAATCACTTATAAACGTCTATGTATGAAACGTATTAGTGCGTGTATTGTATTTATCGACTAATAAAATTAAATTTCATTTTGAAACAGGTAGAGTTTCACCTATACAGATTGAGTTTAATATTTAAATAGACGGAAGATAGAGAGAATGATACAAGAATATAAGGTAATACATAATTATGCTTAAATAGAATATTAAATAAAACATGTATTTTCATGTCACCTCAAATATTGGAGAGGAGTACTTCTTCTATCCACTGACAAGACAACACTGATCAGAAACAGTAGAAAAACCCGAAAGGGGGGCGGCTGGGGAATACCCATAGAAGAGAGAGAGAGAGGAAGGTTTTCTAGATTAGGATGGCTGTGGTGTCAGAAGGGGGAGGGGGAAATGAAATATGAGAGGATTTTCAAAAACAATTTGAGAAATGAAATTTGAGAAATGCCTCTCCTTACGCACTCTCACCTGATCAGAAAACTGCCACCTCTAACGTGCAAATATTGTCAGTCCATTCTTACGATTAGACATATTTTCGAAGAGTGTACTCACTATTTACCAATAATAAATAGGATAGGACTGACCCCAAATTTATCCGAAACTCTCGCAGATGAGGAAGCTAAAATTACACGAGTATTTGAATTTTTAAAAGCACATCGCCTTCTTTATAAATTATAACTCCTCTTCGATTTTTACGTTTTTTATTTATTTTATTTTATTTTTTTAATTATTTTTCTATTTTTTATTTATTTATTTATTTTATTATTATTTTTTTTTTACTTTTATCATCCCATAGGCGTTGATGACCAGAGGGTTTTACGCCTTTAAGCAACAATCAACAACAACAGTACTAATATTTGATTTGAGAGAGATTAGATCACTTCATTTATGGCCAGTTGGGTCTGTCTAAATAGAACATATGAACATAGGAACAAGCTATATAGTTTATACCGGCAGTCGTTGAAGATTATTTATAATAATAACTGTTATATTATAATATATAATAATACTAATAATAAAATAAGATTAAAAAGGGGAGATAAATATACATAAATAAGAAATTTTCAGTACTTCGAGTCATTGGCTATGATTCAGAAAATGCGAGTAGTGATCAGACAATCTGATTCAAGATGTCTAAAGAGTTTTACCTCGAGCGGTGATTCACCGAAAATAGAAACCGCTCTGACTACCTTTCTAAAACTGTGACGCAGTTCGTTTAAGCAATGATAGTTTGACGTCGACAGATCTGATTTAATTGTTTTTAGTAGCTAACTTCATGATTTATGGGGCAGTGAACAAAAATTTTAAGTGGTCCTAAAAAACCTTTTTTTTTGTCAAACATAAAAAAAAAATACGAAAAAAATCTGGCAAAGTTTTTATAATTGTTATATATATTTTTCGATACTCTCTTTTAGGGTTTGGGTATGTTATGACTCTTCTGGAAGTTTGTTTTCAAACTTGGAAAAATATTTTTCATTTTCTTTCCTTTATTTTATTATCAAATTCTTTATTATTTAATATTTATCGATTTTTCATTATTGCTAACAATTACTTCGATAAACCGAGTTTAATCATAATCGAAAAATTAAATATTAAATAAATCAAAAATTAGTATCCAATTCTGTCTCAACATTTTATTTTTCAGTAGTCCAACGTTTCGGCCATTCAATACAAACTCTTCCTCACATTAATTTAAAATTTCTTTTGCAGGCTATTCTGCCCAGGTCATTTTCTTTAGTATAAGTTCAAAACCTATTTATTTAAAATTTAAAATCATTAAGATTTAATTTTCCTCTATAAGATTATCAACAATTAAATACACCACCATATAACAAACCATAGATAAATTTTTGATTTATTTAATAAATAATTACCTTGTCTCAAGAATTTGAAATAATATAATTAAAGTCATAAATTACTTTATAGTAAGTTAAATTTTCTTTATTTTGAGTGTTGACAGACATATGTGCGTCTTATGGATCTAGAGATATATTTTTTCAAAAATCCAACCTTTTTTACAAACAACTAGCTTATAAATGGTTTGTTATATGGTGGTGTATTTATTTGTTGATAATCTTATAGAGGAAAATTCAATTTTAATGATTTTAAATTTTAAATAAATAGGTTTTGAACTTATACTAAAGAAAATGACCTGGG
>NW_027115842.1:715996-719712 GCF_000696795.3 Halyomorpha halys
AAAATAAAGTGTTGAGACAGAATTGGATACTAATTTTTGATTTATTTAATACATAATTACCTTGTCTCAAAAAACTTTTAAATCATATAATTAAAGAAAAATTAAATTAAAACAAAAATGTAAAATGAATTTTATAAATTGATAATTCAGGCAGGTATATTGAATCTAAGGTATATTTCACCCCAAAAACTGATGAATATTCCAAGTATAGGTAGGGGGGGAATCAAAAATGGCGGCTGTTTCAAACGACAAAAAAAATAAAATAATTTTTCATTCGGAGCTCTGTATCTTAAAAAGTAGCAACGGCACTAGAAAATCTAAAAGAACATTATTTAAAGAAGAGTAAATTTGCTGAAATATGAGCCCTAATAGAGCTGTTTACATCTAATAGTTCTCGAGATATAGCTTTTTAAAAAGCAAAATTTCTTTAAAATCTACTGAAATATCAGTAGTTATGCAAACACTTAGATGATAATATAAATAAACAAAGTTAATGAAAAATTTAAAAGATATATAGTGAAACCTAAAAATAAATAAGAATACTAAGAGGTTTTAGAAAATTAATAAAAACTTTTATTATTTTATTTAATTTTACGTTTCAATGTACATCTTTTTAAATTTTCATTTAAACTTACATCATTTTAGTGTTTGTATCTCTTTTTTAGCCTTGATGAAGCCCTGCAACGTAGGGCGAAACGTTGGATCATTATAGGACTATTTGAGTTTTTCTTTGATCGCACCCCGACCATTTTCCTTTTTTATAAATATGTAATTATTATAAGAAATTTAGAATTAAGATCAACATTTTATTTTATTGTGATTTATTATCAATTTCCTCCATTTGTAAAACTTATGTAAGGAATACTTGTTGCTGATGAATTTAATAAAAATTTTTTTTTTTTTAAATTATGAGAGATAGTTGACCGTGGATGATAAATGAGGAGAAGATGGTTGGGGGTGCGGTCAATGAAAAACACAAATAAGTATGATTAACTTATTTTAATGTGCCGACGTTTCGGCTAGAGTTTCTAGCCCTCTTCAGGGCTAAAAACAAAACAAGATAACAACCACAGTAAGTATGAAAAATAAAAATATATAAAAAGAAAGTATAAACAGAATAATTTTACACATACAATGAATAATTTTACAAAATAGAATTAATAAAATGAAGTGATGAGAGAAGCGGGAAATAAAATATATACATAGGTAATTGAAAAAGCGGGTACAATAACTTACTTAAGGAAATGAAATAAAAATAAAGTTATATAATGCAAAGAAGTATGAACATATTAGTTATTATTAATTTAAAATTTAAATATGAAAAGAAAATGAAAATTGAGAGGAAGAAAATATATGTAACAATAATAGATGATAAAGAGGCAAATTATAAGTATAGTGTACAAAACTTATAACGCGGGTAAGGAAAATGGATAAAACTGGAGAAAATAAGGGGAAAGAGTAAAATAAAGAAAGGGGAAAGAAAACAAAAAAGAAGAATAAAAACGAACCTGTTCGCTGGAAGATCGAGCGCCTAAATACTTACTGTGGTTGTTATCTTGTTTTGTTTTTAGCCCTGAAGAAGGGTAGAAACTCTAGCCGAAACGTCGGCACATTAAAATAAGTTAATCATACTTATTTGTGTTTTTCATTGACCGCACCCCCAACCATCTTCTCCTTTTTTTTTGAAAGATTTTGTCCCATTTGTCATTGCAGGTGACTCCATTTCGGGAAAACCTGCCTGTTCTATAAATCCAAATGTAAACTATTAACTCATTGGACAGTTTGTCTGGATGAAGATGAGGTGACATTACTCAGTACGAGGAATCAGTGGGAACAATATGACTCATTTGTTTTCATCTAGCGCGTCGTAGGAAGTGAATTGATCTAAGTATTAGGAAATGGAGTTTCCTTGTCACTTCAGACATAAATTCCATTCCAATGCTGTATCAAAATGAATATATAGAAATCGATTTTTCAACTTAATGTTAGTATCGATATTTAAGTCAATTAAGACATAATATCGATATTAATTTAAATATCAGTAAATCTATATATGAGGAGAACATTTCTATTATTATTATCAACGTTTCGGCCTCCAACAGGATTAAGGAAATAAAACAAGATATCAATCATGATGACTTAATGAAATTACAGAAAATCAAGAAACATTAAAAGATAACAGAAAACATAGCAATATACATAGACAGTAGACATGATTTCGCTAAGGGAAGAGCAGACCTAAAAACTCCCACCATTTTATTGCTACTTCATAAAATTCAATCATAATTTTTTTAATTTTTATTAGCTATAATTATAATAAATTAATGAAAATCGAGCATAAACTTAATCATTGTTCATTAATACATACAATATACTCCATAAATACAAAAATATAAGAGCTGATCAAGAGGTTTACCATGAGAGCATCAGCCTTCTGGGATTGCTGGCATAAATATTAATCATCTCTTCTACATTGGTTGCACTCTTTGATTTATTTTCAACAAACATTCTGAGATTATTAAAAAAGCAAACTGTAAGTTATAATAAGAAGAATAGAATCTAAAAAAGGTTTTTTTTTTATTCGTTTCCCTCATTATTTTTAGAGCTAAGTTTATGACGAACAATTGCGCTCATTGAATCTTACCTTTTTTTTTTTTTTATCGAAGAATCGACATATATCCATCTTGTCCCTTTAAAGTGGTTTTGATCTTGTGATTCGTGAATATGTCAACTATATTTCCAGAAAGAAATCATCTATCTAATAAGTTCACTATTTTCTTTATTTTTTTTATTTTAGTCCCAAAAATCTATGGGGGAGCCGCGGCTGTGTATATGTATGAATAGGTATTAATGTGTCTACCATTTTTGTAAAATATAGCGAAGAAAGGTGTGAATTAGAAACATTGAACTTAGAAATTATGAAACTATTTATTGAACTCAGAATAGAATGTAATACAAAAAAAGTTAAAAAATTCGAAACCATCTTCATGAGAAGGATGAACTGGGTGTGCTGTTTTAGTAATCCTCGACTCTATTAGAGTCAGCAGTAATAAATTCGCCCCCCAAATGCACCTGTGGTCATTACCGACCTGAATCGCTGCAGCGCCCGCTTTGGGAATCACTAGTCTTTAACAAACCACCCCAAAAAACCGTTCTGGAGTTTGTCAGTTGCAATTACAGAAATCTCTTAAAGTGATGTTTGAACGGTCCATATTCTGTCTGGAGTTGAGTCAGTTTGTAATGAGTAATTTTTATTTTGTTATAATTTTGATAAGTTATGTTAGGTATGTATTTGTGAAGGGATCGTCCTTTAGTCGAAAATTACCAGCATTTCCAGTCCTAAATGAGCTCAGATTTTATGGATTTCTTTAATGTAGGATAAGGGAACCGAACTGTAGTCGCTGGGAAACTGAGTAGCCCATATAGATTACGACTGAATGACCAGGAAAACATGCAGCCGTTCTTCCTCAAGCCTGACGTCATTCTTGAAAGATAATGGTATTCTGCTGTCTTGTTTTCCTCAATGCAATTATCTTGTAATGTATACAGATAGTTTTGATATCTGTACAGCAATCCAATGCAATGCAATAATTTTTTTTTTTTTTTTTAGATAGATAGATTTATTTATTGATAGATATTACAATCTGCCACACAGTTGTGAGCAATAGGTAATATTGATAAATGATCTCATACATACTAAAATAAAAAAAAAATAA
>NW_027115842.1:721727-722079 GCF_000696795.3 Halyomorpha halys
TAATAATAATCTTTATTTATTCTGGGATCGATCCCTTTAGAATAATTTACAGGCGTCAAAATTAGGCTTTAGAGCCTTAGAGTAAATTGCAAAATGTCATAAAATAAAATAATACAGTGAATTTAAAAATATACAATTAAACAACCATAATTAACAGAATATATAAAATAATTATAAAACAAAAATAATGAAACCACTTGTCATATCATAAAACATAAAATGACTTCTGATAGTAAATAAAAAAAATGATAAAAAATCGAATACAATTAAACTAAAAAGTAATAAATGAAAAGATATTATTTCTGCTAGTGTACATATTTACAATTATAAACGAAGATCTAAGACGTAAAAT
>NW_027115842.1:722129-722339 GCF_000696795.3 Halyomorpha halys
AACAATATTGTTTATATGAAGTCCATTAGTATTATGATCGTAAAATACTTTAATAGAAAATTTTCATTATTGAAATTGATCAGTAAAATATATATGATAAGTTGAAATACTATTTAGAAATTAATTACAATATGAGCATTGTAATTAGATAGATAATTAGAAGAAGATAATAAAATTTTAAAAAAATATTTAGATTTCGACATATAAATA
>NW_027115842.1:722389-723781 GCF_000696795.3 Halyomorpha halys
TATACATTCCAGATTGTATATATAAAGGATTACACAGGGGAATAAACCAGTATCTTAGTTGAGCTTATGTGCGTTATTTAGTGTCCCACTTTCCCTTTTTTTTGAAGCTTTGATTCTGACTCATCATAACTGGTGCCGAAACCCGGGAAGTTCAGATCGTGTAATTCTATGGAAAATAATATTCTGGGAGCAGCGATCTTGACAGTACCAGACAATCCTCCTGCAGTTACAATGGTTGAGTCACAAGATCAGGGGCTGCCACCATTACCAACAACTACCTTGGCGGCAGAACATGCAACCACCTTAGAATGGATCAAGGTGCGTACCGGGACAGCGCAGGATTTGTGGAAGGCTGTCTCGGACTTAATAAGATAAATTCACCGGAGAGATAGGTGAGTTGAACCATTTTATAAAAGGTGGCGACCATCTGATAGCAGGCATAGCGGCAAAAGAAGGGGAACATCTGTTGGACGGGGACGACGCTAATTCGTTAAGAGCGGCGGTGATCTGCTGAATAAAACGTAACATCCTAAACCAGTTCCAGGCGGATCAGGACACGCCATGGAGTCTAGTAAAGGATAGACTAAAAAAGGCGTTCGGGGGCGGCAGATGGACACTCGAGGAAGACATTTTTCGGATGTTCCGGGAAGAGAAGAGGCTGAGGCAAAGTAACGGGCAGTTCGCTGGAGTCCTCCTTGCCCGTTTCAATCAGATTACGGAGAAAATGGGAGAAACGAGAAGCGTAGGGGAGGTGCAAGCCGTTATGGGATTCCTGTCCACCATTCTAAAGGTACAACTCGCCAGTGAGACAGGTAAACGAGAAGGCCTGCCTGGAGATCGCACTTTCATGGACGGCGCGCAGGAGATGATAGACGCCAGCGCAAGGGAAGAGGAAGCGAACCGAAAGGCGAAACGGGAATCGAAGAGGCCGGTTGGACCAGGGTCTCGTACAGTCGACCGAAAGCTGCACCAAGCTCGTGGAGAAGGAGAGAGTTTCGATACAGAAGAAGGGAAAGAAGTGGGACCGGAGACAGACGACCGAACCAAGGCAGCAAGCCAAAGGTTAGTGTAAGGAGAGAGGATCGGAGGTGCCATGGTTGAGGCAGAACTGGAGATTTGGTGGCACAGTGCCCTCGTACAAAATGTTATGAGTGTGGAAACGAAAGGCATATGGCGAGGCATTGCCCGTATCTCTTCAGGCGGAGGAATGCGAACCAGGGCGAGCCCATGGAAGTAAATGCTCAGAGAGTGAGGAGAGGAGGAATTTCAAGGAGATCGTATGGATCGGAGTCAGAAGTGACCGAAACGTCCAACGCATCGGAAACAGAGCCGGAGGGAGGTGAGAAAGGATTTGAGAAGGTAATAAGAGGAGGGAGGCGAGCGGAGGAGGAA
>NW_027115842.1:723884-725511 GCF_000696795.3 Halyomorpha halys
TCTACAATTGACTTCTTTTACTCTAAATTATGATAGTTGATTTTTTAATGTTCAATTCATTATTAACTATTAGTATAGTTAACATTTTTAGTGTTCATTGGATATTTAGGTTTACATCTTGTAACAAACATATAAAAAAATGTAATCCTATCCTTTCCTTAAATATTAACCAATATGACCACCTTCCAATGAAACTTATCCTTACCCAAAGACCCAAATTAATCTGCTGCTTTTAATGGAAGTGCCCAAGCCTGGTTTAATGAAATTCAAAATTCTTGATTGTGCATCGGGACTATGCACTTCATAAAGGGAGGGCGAGTTAAGGAACCGGTATTATAAATTTAAACAATTGCCCCATGCCTAACTGAACCTAAGGCACTTTAGACATATGGTTGCATATTTCTTCTTTCTCCTTACAATTGTATAGAAAACAAACTCAATAAAAACAACTAGGTTCAAATAAGGCCCTTGAGACCATTCTAACAGCCCTTTCAAGCCCTATATCAATAGCAAGGGCTGGCACTTAGGCAGGTACATGCTGTCATCTCACAATGGACTTGCATTAGTCAAACTATTTTATGGTTAACATATGTAAGTCAGTACATACAAGTCTTAGGTCATGGTGTCTTTCTTAGAACTCCGACCACCCAACTCTTCTCACCACTCCTTTTTTCCCCTACCAGATATTTCCTAAATTATCTGATTGGTCCAAACCCCTTCTCCTATTTTACTATTCCTCCTACCCCCTCTTCTCAAGTGTTCATATATATTTCCTAGACTAGATAGCTAAGTAAGAGAAGTTAGAATATAGAGACAGAGTAACAGTAACATGTAGTTCTCGTAAATATGTTAGAATAAAGTAATTTTAGTCTTCACTGATTTTTTATGATATGTAACTCGTGGTCAAGGAAATGCCGCGGGAATATAAGGCAATTATAGGATGCGATTTGTTGAGTAAAGTGGGCGCGAGAGTTAAGAATACGGCAGGGCGATGGGATATTAGATTAGGGGGCTACACATTTCCGTGTCAGGGGCTAGGAAAGGATAGTAGTGTACGAGTGGGGGCAATTAGTAGTGAAGGAAATTGGAGACAGGGTATCATGCAGGAGTTTCAGGATATCTTCCTTAAGGAGGGGGAGGTGTTGTCGGCAACGGGGGAAACGGTGCACGAAATAGAGTTAAAGCGAGAGAAGGTTACCTACGTAAAGGAACGTCGATACCCACAAGCTTTACGTGAGCATATACGGGAGGAGATCGAAAATTTAAGGAAACAAGGCATTATTGTCAGTAGCACGTCGCCCTACAACAGCCCCTAATGAGCGGTGAAAAAGAAAGCGGTAGCGGGGGAGCAAAAGGAGAAGTACCGAGTAGTCATCGACTATCGAAAATTAAATGAGAATACGGTGGACGAGCGGTACCCTATTCCTCGGCTGGACGATGTACTAGATAGGTTGGGTGGATCAACAATATTTAGTACTCTGGATCTCAAGGCTGGGTATCATCAGATAAGGATGCATCCAAGAGACCAACCAAAAACGGCATTCACGTTCGAACGTGGCCACTACGAGTTTACGCGAATGCCGTTTGGACTGAAGAATGCCCCCATCACTTTTCAGAGACTTATGGA
>NW_027115842.1:725592-725902 GCF_000696795.3 Halyomorpha halys
CTTTTTTCCCCTTCCAGATATTTCCTAAATTATCTGATTGGTCCAAACCCCTTCTCCTATTTTACTATTCCTCCTACCCCCTCTTCTCAAGTGTTAATATATATTTCCTAGCCTAGATAGCTAAGTAAGAGAAGTTAGAATATAGAGACAGAGTAACAGTAACATGTAGTTCTTGTAAATATGTTAGAATAAGGTCATTTTAGTCTTCACTGATTTTTTATGATATGTAACTGGCGTCCGAACTAAAGACGGTTCAAAAATAGGGGAGAAATTCACTAATCCTTGGTAATCTCGTCTCATTTACACTGTA
>NW_027115842.1:731929-734239 GCF_000696795.3 Halyomorpha halys
GTCATTTCGAAGGACGGCGTTAAACCCGATGTCCACAAGGTGGAGGCACTTCAACGAATGGCAGTCCCTAGAGATATTAAGGGGATCAGGCGGCTGTTGGGGGCCCTTAATTACTACAGGCGCTTTGTGCCTGAGATGGCGGAGCAGTTGGTCTCCCTGAACAACCTCTTAAAAAAGGGTAGCAAAATAGTAATAACGGAAACAGCCATGGAAACAACATCAAGTGTTGTGTGGAGCGGCTACAACGAGAACCGGTACTGGCGTTCCCAGATTTCAGCAAGCAGTTCACGATCACGACGGATGCCAGCGAATACGCGGTGGGGGCAGTGCTTTCGCAGGATAGTGAGAAGGGAGAACGTCCAGTGGCATACGGAAGCAGGAAGTTGACGGACGCAGAATCGCGTTACAGTTCTCTAGAGCGTGAACTATTAGGAATTGTGTGGGCGGTGGAGACTTCCGACCGTATGTGTTCGGGAGGAGATTTAGAATACCGACCACCGACCTCTTCAGTAGGTAGGGAAACTCAAGGAGTCTTCTGCGCGCATCACTCGCTGGAAGGAGCTCCTAGGCCAATTCAATATGGAGATAGCCTATAAGCCGGGATAAGAGAATGTGGCTGCGGATTGGTTGTCTCAGGCACTAATCATAAATGCGGTAGAGGTGGAGAACCATCGGTGGACGTCAGACAATTCCTAAGAGAATGGACTCCAGGGGAAGGGGAGACTTCTAACACACAGCCGCGGGAGGATGGAACCCCGTCGTTAGGGGACGATAGCTCCACAGGAGATAGACCGTCCGAGATTGAAGAAATGGACGAGATCATAAACGATAAAAAAGTGCAGATAATATGGAAAACAAGGACTTCAGCCCTTATGAAGGTGGACTACCCTAAGTATGGGCAAACCTCTATTAACACGATATGGCCACAACCAGGTGTGAGGGAAGATCAGATATGTCGGGCGCTAATAGACTCATCAAAGGCAGGAAGAACTCATTACCTCTATGTAGGGAACGAAGTCGTATGGGAAAAAATCAAACGACTATGGAGACTCGAACAAATAGGGATCGACAGGACGTTGGTCCGTTGCACGATGATGGTGGAGATGGTGCGAGATGAAGAACGGCAAAAGGAAGTCACTGTAGCTCACCACCAAGGAAAAACCAATCATCGTGGTGTGAGCGAGACGCTACAAGCCCTGAAGCGTCGCTATTTTTGGTGGGGAAGAAAAAGACGGTCCAGGAAGTTATAGCTTGCAACATATGCCTTAGTACAAAGTACGACCGCCATCCGCCTAAGGCCGTGCAAGAGGAGACACCCACTGCATTGGAACCGCTGAGTGACATCCAGATCGACTCTTTTACATGGAAAGGGTTCAAGTGGATAACTGTCATCGACCTCTTTAGTAAAGTGGCCATGGCACATCTGGCCCAAGATAGGACAGGGGAGGCAGTAATAGGCGCGCTTAGGACATGGTTTCAATTTTATGGGGTCCCAAGGCGGATTTCTTCCGACGGGGGCCGAGAGTTCGATAATGCCACAATCAGGGGAGAGATGAAGGCTCTAGAAGTAGATTGGCACATTAACACTCCGAGACATCCTAAAAGTAGAGGGGGTATAGAAAGACTCCATAGTACCCTGAGCGATCATCTGCGGGTCTATACTGATAAGGGGCTGGACATTAAAATTGGGACTGTTGTGTACCGCCGTTTGGGGTCCAATAGGAGCAAGCAATCTCGGCGCTATGAGGGGCCATTCCGGGTGATAACAATTCGGGAACATAATGTGGTAACCATCGAGAGTGTACAAGAACCGAGGAAGAGGCGGAAGGTTCATGTAGAACAATTAAGGTTCCCAGCAATAACAGCTCCGGAGACACCTGGAGTGCCTCCTCCCTAATCTCAGGTATACAGATTTCCGTTTTTTTTTGTTTTGTTTAATGTGTCGAAGGATCAGAGTGCAAATGTGGAGAAGTGTAAGTAGACAACAAGTGTAAATAGTCTTAGTATGTAGATAAACAGATTATGTAATTAGCAGATGTTATGTTAAGTTTTGTCAAAGTATGGCTATCTAGTTTTTTTTGTGTAATGTATAGAAGGGTATTTTATTTTCTGTTATTTGTGTTATTTTTATTTTTATTTTTTTTTTTTTTTGGAGTTTACGAGGAATTGTTCGTAAACTGGCAGGGGGGGAGTTATAAACAGAGCATAGGTATTATGGCTCTTAATACCTAAACTCCCTATGTCAACATTCCAGATTGTATATATATACGATTACACAGGAGATAAACCAGTATCTTAGTTGAGCTTATG
>NW_027115842.1:734289-768913 GCF_000696795.3 Halyomorpha halys
TATTTAGCAGTTGATTATGGGGAGTATTGTCTCGAACAAAAGATAGCCCTAACACTATATACAATGTATAATTAAAAGAAAAAGAAGATAATATAAATAAATAAGAATAATGCTTCTTAATAAAAGAGAAAAGTTAAATTAATAACAAAAAATAATGATATTTATAGATTCAACTAGACAAGCAATTGCCCTCTAAAAGAAATGGTAAAAAGAAACAAGTTAATTGGAAAAAGGGACGAGAGAAGAAAAAATAATAATAATAAATAAAATAGAGGTAGTGTGAATAATGAATTAATAAATATAGCATTCCTAACAGAATGTCTTGCAGCAGCCTGGGCTTCAGTCTTAGGGTCGAGGTTGGGTTTCCCAGGTTGTCGACCACTTCTCCATTAGTAATTCCCGATTAAATTGTGAACCAAGGAGCATTAACTGCGATTCTTAGGACTTTATTTTGAAAAGACTGCAATTTTTTTTTTACTTTTCGTAAAAGATGCTGCTTCCCAGACTTTAGCAGTGGCGCTAGAATTAGGTGAAATCCCAGGTATCTACCGTTTCACGAACTTACTCGAATGTGTCACTCTATATAATCAATTCAATTCAGTGTATTAATGTCAAACTAAATTTTCTCCTATAGCGGCTAATCTTACCCTCATTCAAATAGTATAATAATAATGAAGGCCTAACGAACTCAAAGGTTCGATGCCGATACCACCTCTCTCTCATATATTAATTTTTTCATCTATTTTCAAGAATATTCAAATCTTCTTATTTTCATTTCTTATTTATCTCTTTTCAACCTATATCAACACAATATTTACAAAACCAAATTAATTATACGTAGAACCTAGCTTATTCTGGGTATAGTGTAAGTGCATCGAGGCAGTGGCTCAAATAGTTCATTTAAAACAGTCGGAAGTCATATCTGTCAAATTCATTATCCTGCGATTAAACCATAGCATTTTCTATCATGGCTGTGTTGTACTGTCATGTAAACAGGTCTTGACATGATACTTAAGCTAAATTATATTCCTCTGTCTAAAGAAAATATTCCAGAACTACAATACTCAGTATAAATTTTACTGCATACATTCAGTGCCCGTATAGTACTAGCTCTTAATAGCCTTCTGCTCCACTAATGTAAGGTACACCAGCCCATCTAGTGCAGTTATTCACAGCCAAGGAGCCACGGAGTTAAATTAGAATCCGCTACAGCTGATGATGGAGCTGACTCGGTACACAGACCGCGGTCTACTTTAATTAGTCCATCAAGCCCGAGGTCGGTTCGGATTAATACCTCCATTAGTGGCTCAAATTAGTGGCCTCTAGGGGTTACCTTAGCGGGGGGAGGAGTTCTTGCACACGTGGGTGGGGGAGGAACTCGCTTCTGAGTTATGGAGTCATTCGAAGCTAATGTTGCTGCTTAGTTAACTTACTGCGTTAGGATGATAAAAAATTGTGCGGTGCGTGTATCACACATACGGCATCTATGCACATATCAAAATATTGGAAGAGACCTACAAGTCTGTTCGAATTCCTGATTCAATTTCTGTAATAAAATTCTTGCAAAATCTACGAATTGTGCTGCAGCATGACTGTGTAACAACAGCCTGAAGATGGGGGAAATCTCCCGAAACGTTGCTGTATGATATGAAATAAACTATTATAGTTTAATAAGGAAGAAATTGTGTCATTCACTAAATCCATTTTAGCTTTCTTTTTTTTTTTCTGAAAATCAAATATTTTATTTGGTGCTCCAAATGGCTGCTTTCATTTGCTTCTAATCTTTTTAGATTTTTCAAGTAAAGATAGTATGAAAAATATTTAAAAAAATTTTCTTTAAAACAACGTGTTGGCTATAAAATCATCATAATTTATGGTTTGTGTTGTTTAATTAAACTGATATATTTTTCTAAATATCTGATAATGTTTTTTAACGAAAACGTTGTGATTAAGCTGCCTTTTTATTTTTATTTAGGGACCTTTTGAATATAAAATTCGTTTGGATTGATAAGTGTTTGTTTGGTTGTTTAGTGGCGCCAAACTTCATTGGTCATCAACGCCATTTATATTTTATTTAATTTTGCTAATATTCATTAAATTTTATTTATTTTTAATTTTTTTTATTAATTTTTTTTTATTATTTTTTTTTTCTTCCGATCAAGTTATATTTTTGTCAGTAAATTTTTGTTCGAATTCCTGATTTAATTTCTGTAATGTTAATTATAATTTATCATAATAGTTCATATTTACGTTGTTTTTTTTACCTTCTAGAAATGGGAAATGGTTATTAATTTTAGATAAACAAAACCATTCAAACTCAAAAATTATTTCGATGAGAATAAGACCTAGCTGATATAAAAGATCGTTTAATTTTATATTGATATGACCAGGCAAAAATCAGGTGGAGAGACAGAATCAATATAGATACGATAGAGCTGGTTCCTGCAGCAAAACATCTACAATGTCACACTATATTCAATGGCATACGATGGTTTATCTTTGGGAAGTAATTATAAACTTTTCGAAAATCTGCTGTCACATAAAAGGTTTAGCGATTTTAAATAAATTCGTTATATCAGTGTGCAATTAACTTTAAAGCAAATAGGTTTTATAAGATATGAGGAAGATGGTGTAAAAAAGGAACAAAAAGAAGTTAAAAACAATTTATTTGCAAACGTTTTGCCCAACTTTGTAGAATTTCAGGTAGGTATTATCTTTATTAAAATAGTCCGACATAACTAAATACAAAATTTCAATGTAGCTTCTTCTTGAAAACATTTAATTTTGTTGTTAGGGTGTAGGATAGTTTAACCGTAGAGTCGGTGCGGTTAGCACAGAAAACATAATTAAACAAAAGAATGTTTATTTATGCTGACGTTTCGACCTGAGTTTCAGGTTTTCATCAGGGCTATAGAACAAAAGAGATAAGAACCATAATTTAGAAAAACATAAAATTGAAAAGAAATAGGTCCTGATGAAAAAAATTTTTTTAGATTCATTGGACGGACCTTGCAGATGAGGTCTGTGCAATGAACCTAAAAAAAAAATTATAGAAGAAATATTGATAATAATAAGATAATATAATTTAATAGGAACTTATAGCCTCAAACATAGTTCAAATTAAATTAACCGATTAACTGTTTCATTACTTTAGTGGCATGGAAACATTATTCAGACTGGCGAAAAGGAATAAATTACTATGCATGCGCCAACACGTTTACATGTTAATCTTTTCTTAGAATCGATAATAAATTCTTTACCATTCTCCTTTAAGTTTCACATCTTTATATTATGCTAAATATTGTTTGTTCTAAAAAGCATTAGTGTTTCAACGCTATGAAATACAAATATATGTTACTATTGTTATTTTCAGAAACGGTTTTTTAATCTTAAAAAACGTTTACCCTCTTATCTTCTTAAGTTAATCATCGTATTATTACATATTTTATATTTATCCATTTTATTTTGCTATTGACTATGAGAGATGATTAATTATTTCAATAAACAGCATTCATATTTAAGTCACTCTACTCACTATATTTCATTTTCTGTCATATTGTTCAATTTGTAGATTCAAATTTCTTTGTCAGTGTTTTAGACACTACTTACATATCTTATGTTATACATATATTTTTACTTAAATTATACTATATTTCATCTTGCACTGTTATCAATCTACTACTGTCTGATTCCATAATTATCAATCAATTATTTTGTAATATTCAAATCCATATTTTGTAATACTCCAAATTTGTTTGAACCCTATTTCTTTTCAATTTTATGTTTCTCTAAATGATGGTTCTTATCTCTTTTGTTCAATAGCCCTGAAGAAAACCTGAAAATCAGGTCGAAACGTCAGCATAAATAAACAATTTTTTGTTTAATTATGTTTTCTTTGCTAACTTCACTCCCCAACCCTCTCTTCCAATCAGTACTCTACGGTTAAACTATCCTACATCCTAATAACAAAATTAAATGTTTTCAAGAAGAAGCTATATTGAAATTTTCTATTTAGTTATGTCGGACTATTTTAATGAAGATAATAACTTTTTTCGAAAAGTTTATTATTACTTCCCAAAGATAAACCATCGTATGCCATTTCGCTTTTAAGCTATAGTATTACAGCACATACTAGACAAACGGTCTAAACTTCCAACTCATTACAAAAGACTGATCTACATGACTGTAATAAGGTCAATCTGGACATATGGAGTTGAGCTTTGGAGCTCAATTAACCCTTCTAATACCTGATCCAATCCTTACAATCCAAAATCCTTCGTAAAATCCTCAATGCTCCTTACTTTGCCACAATAAAATCATACATAAAGACCTTAATGTTCCCTATCTAGCCCGAACCAGATATCATTCCTTACATTATAAATTCCCTAACCACCCAAACCCACTAGTTTCTAACCATGCATTCTCCTCCGTTCCCGACAATCTTCCGAGGCACCTCAAAAGAAGATGGCCACGAGACCTGCTAGTGTGTATCAGCTTTAGCTAATAATGTGTAATTCTCAAGGACATACTCTGTGATGAGGTTTCAAAAAATTTGGCTAATCCAGAAAAAAAAATATATATTTTGGCATGTACTGTGACCAAATATTAAGAATATAAAGCACATTTTTTATTAATCAATATCATGTTTACCTTTTTCAAACACTGATATCTGAGTGGATCGGCTACAAGCTCAGGCAGGTTTGTAAAAACCAATTGAAATACCCTATACATATGCTCGCACTTAAAGTCACCTGCTATTGTTGGAACCATAAAATATAAAAAAAAAAATACGAACTCGGAAGTTAAACAATGAAAGTAGGACTTTGCATTGTCAAGAAAGGGAATGCGTTGATCGACATTTATTTCTGTGGTGGTCCCAAGAAATGAAAACTTGATCCACCATGGTTAGAATTGGTTGGTTACCCATATATAACCTCCCTTCCCTCGTGTGAACGATTTGACCAGGAACAAGGTTATTAAACTAAATAAATAAAGTAACTTGTTGGTATAAACAAATGCAGGCAGGCATCAGCTTAACAGGTAAAGAGATTCGCAGTTACA
The DNA here is from genome assembly GCF_000696795.3 of Halyomorpha halys. Lineage (NCBI taxonomy): Eukaryota > Metazoa > Arthropoda > Insecta > Hemiptera > Pentatomidae > Halyomorpha > Halyomorpha halys. The sequence continues at coordinate 739,351 of NW_027115842.1, forward strand.
AATTCCCGGACACTTGATTCGACTTTACATTTACAATTCAGCCACATTATAATTTTCATTTTGAGTTATATGTTAGTGTTCGAGTTAAATTTAATCCATAAATAAATCAGGGTACAAGATTTACTTAAAATTATGTGACATAAAATTTCAAACTATTGGATTTTAATAGCATTTATTAACAAAATCACCTAAGAAAGGTCCTTGCCCACCATGGTGCACCCGTGATATGCAATATCTTATTCAACCAAACGCGATATGAATGCAACAAGTTCTGGACTAGAGACATCGGGAACAGATCAAATATACATAAGGCACCCTCCCAACCTGTGACTTCTCCATAAAATATGCATCACAAACATCTCCGAACCCCGTGCAATCCAATTTCAACGCATCTGCATTTCTTTCTCCATACTATGCGAGGGTTCTGTTATGGTGAGGGTAACTTGAGATTGAATATTTTTGTTCTTTAGATTCAGATATTTTTTTTTCATGTCCCAATTGGTCTTGGATATTGCTTACCTTGATCATGAATCTCTTAAATAAATCTCTGACACTTGCATTGATTTAATTAATTTAATTTAAAACTTAAAATCCTTGATGCTTCCTATCACGTTACGAATAAACTCATTCACAAAGATCTTAACATCCCATTCGTTCTAGATTTAGCCCGATAACAACAGATAAGCGTCTTTTCATTCCAAACTCCTTAACCATCCTAACCCATTAATTCTTAATCTTTCATCCTTAACAATCCCTGATAATCCTCCGAGGTGTCTGAAAAGAAGTTGGCCACGGGACCTTCTAATTTAAATTAATATTTGAAGTACCACCAACGGGTAATATGAAACATACAACATATTTACTTATTGTATTTATTATTTGTACATTTGTAAATCACATTAAATAAATTTAAAAAAAAAATTAAAACTTGTGTACACTTCCCTTTCACGCCTCGATAACCTATCTTCAGACCATAGTCCATTAATCCTAACTATCTCCATATCCCCGATTCCTGTACTACCTCCACCTTTATTTATAAGGGACCCAGTAAACTGGAATTCCTTTCGCCGAATCTTAACAGACCAAATCGATCTTAAAGTTTCCCTAAAAACCCCTGAAAACGTACATGACGCAGTCCATTCTTTCACAAACCTTATCCAACAAGCTGTCTGGTCTGCCTCCTCACCCTATAATATCCCCAGTAAACGTAAGACAAATCCTCTACAACAACATCTCAAAGACCTCATTCAAACCAAGCGCCAGTACAGAACATTATGGCACCGCATAAGACATCCTTCTGATCGTCGCACATATAACCACTACTGTAAACTATTTACGAGAGAATTGTCCAACCATCGATCCGAGTCCTTCAATTCCTACCTCTCTTCCCTTTCTACTCATGACAATTCCCTCTGGAAGATGACATGGAAAAGAATCCTAAAATCCAAACATATTTCCCACCCCCTCCGACGAAATGATAGCACATGGGCAGCATCCGATAAAGATAAAGCTAACTAAGAACTAGCTATTCACCTTTCTCATACATTCACTCCTCATCCTGAACTTCATACTGACCTAACCCAAACAATTGAAGAATACCTATCGTCACCAATCCCACTTTCCTTACCTCCTAGAGCAGTCACCCCTTCTGAGGTCAAATATCAACTAAGGATACTAACTCCTCGTAAATTTTCTGGGTATGATCTTCTGACTCCTAAAATCCTTCGCCAACTTCCTCCCAAAGCTATAATATTCCTTACATATCTCGATAATTGTATCCTCAGAACAACCCACTTTCCTATCCTTTGGAAACATTCCTTTATAATTCTCTTTCCAAAACCTGGAAAACCTCCTAATAATCCTCCTTCCTATAGACCAATCAGTCTACTTCCAATCCTCTCAAAAATTTTTGAAAAAATCCTCCTTAAACGTATCATATCCATCGTTGAATCACAGAGTTTTACCGCACATCAATTTGGATTCCGCCCTAGACACTCCACAGTTCAACAAAGCCTCAGAGTCGTTGACTATATATCTTCAGCTCTTGAAAAGAAACAATACTGCTTGGGTGCCTTTCTGGACATAGCGTAAGCTTTTGACCGGGTATAGCATTCCGGATTGCTTTTCAAGCTCAAATCCATATTACCCCAAACCTTATACCTTACCCTCCGCTCCTACTTCTCAGATAGTTCCTTTCGAGTTCGCAGTGATTCTGAGTACTCAAATATATACCCCATCGAGGAAGGAGTTCCCCAAGACAGTGTCCTGGGTCCTGTCTTCTACATCGCCTTGACTGCTGACATTCCCATCACTTCAGACACGTTTCTGGTAACATTTGCCGATGATACAGTTATCTTATCCTCCTATCCCGATCCTGTAACAGCCTCATCCAATCTCCAAACACACCTCACCCGGATTGAGCAATGGTGCAACCAATGGCGGATAAATGTCACTTCAATGCACCCATGTGACTTTCATTCTCCTCCGCAGCTACTGTCCACCTGTTACTCTTAATAATATACCTCTTCCCAGATCCGACACAGTGCGATACCTCGGATTCATTTTGGGCAAAAGACTCACCTGGAACCAACATACTAGACTTAAAAGACAAGAACTCAACAGACGATTCAGCCAACTATACCGACTGCTCAGCCAGACCTTTCATCCCTCACTAGAAAACAAACTTATAAGACTATACTCCGACCTATCTGGACCTACGGACTTGAACTTTGGGGAACAGCTAAACCGTCGAACATCAAACGTATCCAATCCTTTCAATCCAAAATCCTTAGAGCCATAGTTAATGCACCTTACTACGTTTCCAACAGAACACTACACCATGAACTACATATCCCTTTTGTCCTTGACCTTATACCAGTCAAATTCTCAAAATTCCATATAAACCTTTCCAACTATCCTAATCCTTTGGTTCAAACCTTATCTAGTTCCACCAATCCCTACAGCCCTCCTAGAAGGTTAAAACGGCAATACCCAAGAGACTTATTAAAATATAAATGGACAATTAGAGTTCTGGCAATGGTCAGATTCTCCATTCAAGTTGAGTGTTTGCGGCTTTAGCGCATTTGCTCAGCCTTCACTGACTCACCCGCGGCGAGAGGGATGCGCTGGGATATTTTGAGCTCTGCTCTACCCCTCACACGTGGGAGATAGAGTGGGCTCAGGGATCCTCAGGTCGATTATAATAATATCTATCAATAAATAAAAAGTGTATTCAATCCTCAGTGTGTAAATTGTATTCAAGCATAAAAAAAAAAACTTGTGTAACGATTACTCTATTAAATGAACAGTTGTTGAATAGCTGTTGGTTTGCTAACAGGTAGTTCGTTTACCGAATTAAGTCGATTCACGCTTCGAATTTAAAGTGAAACTAGCTCATATTTTTTTAATCTACTAAAAAAAAACTGCTACAAATGCGCATTTAACAAAATAAATTTTAAAATTTCATGAACAGATCACCAGTAGCATCAGCAGCAACACCATGACCCCATCGCAGCTTTGGTCTTCCTCTCCTCCTGGTACCATGGATTGACTTGATCAGTAAAAGGCTTGGAGGATCCTAACTGTTATCCTAACGACGTGTCCTGCCCATCTCAGTCTTGCAATTTTCATCACTCCAACTATATCAGACTCCTTACATGATGACATGATGTACAGCTACTGGTTTTTCATCCTTTTCCACCCTCCTCCAAGAGAACACCACGATATGTACATCTGAGGATTTTTCTTTCAAAGACTAGGAGTTCCTGTTCACAAGCCCGGGAAGTAGTCCAGGTCTCACAACCATACTGCAAACCGACTGCTCTATAGTATCCTTTAATAATATTTTTCTTACTCCTGTCGAACAGATCCGCTTGGACTACATGTGGAGGAACAACTTACTCGGAATACTTATACAATAGTGAAAACACAGGAAACTGCTCGTCGGTTCCAACTATTACAACATTTATTAGACAAACAGTCTAAACTTAAGATCCATTGCAAAAGACTGGTCTACATGACTATAATAAGGCCTATCGAGGCATATGAAGCTGAGCTTTTGGGCTCCACTAAACCATCGAATTCCTCTTGTATCCAATCCTTACAGTCCGAAATCCTTTTTAAAATCCTTAATACACCTTTGTCACGTATAAAGTCATCTATCAGGACCTCAATGTTCTATATGTTGCCGAATTTACCAGAACCAGATACTAATCCTTCTATGATATACTCTCCAACCAACCAACCAATCCCACTTGTATCTATCCTTGCTTCTCCTTCATTACCTAATAATCTTTATAGGTGTCTGAAAAGAAGATGGTCTCGAGATCTTCTCTAAAAATATTATTAGAGTTCTATCTATGGGCAGATTCACTACATGTCTGTATCTTATCATTAAAATAACATCACATTTACTTATTGTACATATTTAATACAGTTTAAATAACAATCAATAAACTAAAAAAAAAATCTACGAAGATTTGAAATCAAATTGAACAATGGGCATTACTTTTTAATTATTATTCATTTTACACAAAAAGACAAATATTATTGCAATCTTATTTTGTGAAATATCGTCATAAATACTCATTTTACGAGAAATAATTTTAAATAAATATAATTTTCTTTTATTTAAGTCGATCTTAGAATGTTTAGGCTCTCTTAGCCTGTGTAATAGATCTCTTAATAATTTTTGTTACTCAAATATATTGACAAGTGAAGTTTGAGGTAGTTATTCATTTTTTATCAAATTCTGAAAAATATAAATAAATAAGCAATCTATATCAGGTGTATTGAATACGAATTATTACTTAAACATTTCTTTTCTTACTCTGAGTTCTAATTGTCGATATTTATTCACCACATTTAAGGAAACTTTTGAGCCTAATTATTCTGAAATTGGCTAAAATAAAATATAAATAAATTTACTTCGTGGAACGAAACTACATTGACAATGTTTCGCAAAATATGAAACACCACAACAGTATTTGACGTTTTGAAAAAAATATTTATAATATTTGAAGAGCTGTATCTTGGAAGTAGTCATACAGAGCTTATTGATATTTTAAGGGGAAAAAAACTGACAAACTTATTGCCATGAATTTTATTAAAGTAACAATAAAACAAAAAAGTGTGATAATTTCCATTTAGATTTGAACTATCATTCAAGATTCGGTAAAATAAAATTTAATATGTGAACAAATGTAAACTTTTGGGAAGCAATTGTCGTACAAAGCTCATTTCAGTTTCAAATTATGACAAAGTTCATCGACTTTAAAAATTCAACATGAAGATATTTTATTGTATAAAGCGTATTTTGGTTATAAAGCATAGAATTGGTAGGTATTATTTAGTAACAATAAAAAATGGCGCTATTTCATATAAAATCCGAACTAACATTTTAGATTCTACATTAGCAAACATCTGTAATAATCCATATTAAAATTTAAAAAAAAATGCATAGAAAACCATATTTATTTATATTTCGGGAGGAGGGGTTCATTTTTCACTACAAGCCATGGTTTTGGTCCCGTTGTAAATAAATTCAATTTTCCAAAAATGTTAAAGGGGGGGCTGAACCGGGACACCCTCCATAATAGCGACGTGAGCGCTTCATTAGGGCGGTGTTTTAGGTGAATCATTTATTTCTCAACTACCTTCTTTATGCATTTTTTCCCTGCTATCGATCTCTCGAAAATTCTACTTATCTTCTTTGATAATTGGATTATTAATGAGAGAGCTTCGAGGTCCCAAGTGTATATTTAATTAGCACACCCCCCCCCTTCGTTTATTGAATAATTTTCAATTTTTCCTCTCCTGTTCTAGCATAGTATTTTTGTACGATTCTATTGATAAAAGGATGGAGAGTGAATTCACTAATATTAAAACACAAAACAAAAAAAAACTTCAAGGTGTGAATGATTAAATGTTTAATATATTATATTTTAAACATTCAACCTTAAATGTACTTCTCAAATAATTTAAAACTTTAATAATATAAATTCAAGTTTATATTGATATTTCGGGATGCCAAGAGAGAATAAATTGTTCGAAAATGTTTAGGAAATATAAAAAAAAATATAAATTGCAGATGGTTATTTTTTTTAAAGAATAATTATTCGATCAATTGTTTAAAACTTCATTAGAGGTGTATTTTATAAAAATGTTTTTTAACTTATTTTCAATAATAAATTTTACAAAAATAAATAAGTAAATTAGATCTATTCAATTTTACAAAAAGAAATCAAAGAGAAAAAAAAAAAAAATAAACCTTGAAAAACATTTGAAACATCGAAAAAAAAATAAAATTTTTAAGTTGATTTTTATGTATCAATGGCCAAAGACTCTTTAAGCTTTTTTTTTTTCTGAAAAACAAATATTTTATTTGGTGCTCCAAACGGCTGCTTTCATTTGTTTCTAACCTCTTTAGATTTTATAGTTAAAGCTAACGTTAAAGATAACGTTGCTTTTAAGCTGCCTTTTTATTTTTATTTAGGAACCTTTTGATTATAAAATTCAAAAGTGTGTAGTGTGCAGTGTGATGTAGCAATCTAATATAGTTGTAGTTTTGGGCAGCACAGCTTGCAAGAAAAAATTCTTTCTCTCTAGAACGTTTTGAGGGGTTGAACGTCCAAGGCCTTACAAATAAATAGTCTGTAAAACATCGAAATAATCAGAAAAAATGTAGATTTGAACGTCTTATATAAATTATAAATATTGTAAGTTGTATTTACAACTTAATGTTGTTTAAGTGCTGCTTAAAATCATTTATTTGAATATAGGCCTTTAAACATTACAGGGATTACATCCCTACTGACTTCAGTTTTTAAACTGCACTTTTTTTTTTATTTTCTTAGGCTGCTGGTGTTCCTCAAGCTAGTGTCCTCGGTCCTATCCTCTAGGTCACAGTCTCTACCGATGACGGTCGCAACTTATTTCTCACTTCCTTTGTCGATGACATATGTGTGCTTTTCATTAATATTGACTCTTTAATTGCATCCCAAACTCTTCAATCCCATATCACAATCCTTAAAGAATGGTATACAAATTGTAAGATTAAAATAAATCCTATCAAATCACCATTACATTTTATTTTAAACCTTTGACTTTTTGTCCTTCAACATCCTTTTATAATTATCAACTTATCCCTGTCGAACGAATCCACTTTCTTGGACTACATCTGGACGAGCGACTATCTGATAGGACAGAAAACTGCACGTCGATACCAACCCTCACAGCACGGTCTAAGCGTCCAATCCATTACGAAAGACTAATTTACATGACTATAATAAGGCCTATCTGGACACACTGAGTCGAGCTTTGGGGCATCTGTAAAGCTTGGAATTCCTGTCAAATATAATGCTTAGAATCAAAAATCCTTCATCATATACTAAATGCTTCTTAATTTTTCACCAAGAAAATCCATAATGACATTAACGTTCTATATGAGTATATCCAGCCCGAACCAGATATCAATCCATCCAAAACGACTAGTCTTTAACCTTGCTTCCTTTTCTATTCCTGATGAACCACTTAGGTGATTGAAATGGATACTGGTTGAGAATGTTTATTGGAGTTCTACCGATGAGCAGTTTCTCCACAATATTTATCATGTCGTTGAACGATTCACATCTGATTTACTTATTGTATTTTTCGTTTAAATAAAATTGGAAATTTGAATAAATAAAGAAATACTATTTTTTCTATCTCCACTGAACAGATTGAATAACGAAACGTAGTTAAGTTCCCGATTTGCTAAAGTAGGAACCCCTTCCGATATAAACGACCAGATGGAGGCGAATTGAGGGGGAAGGCCACGTGTGAGGAAAGTGACGCAGGTGGAGGCCCAGAAGTGCTCTTACGTTGGATGATCCGGTTACTGCTACCGCCCTCTCTGAATCTGTATCACATTTCCTAGTCCGTTTGTACTTCTTAATGTTAGGAAAAAAAGACATTTGTATATATTTTTTAAGGCATATATTTATATAAAAATTTAAAGAAGAAGGAAACATATAAAAATTTATTAAATCAGTTAGACATAGTTCCACGAAACCTAGATTAACATATCATTTATTATGACCGATTTTATAACTGTTGAATATTTTTCTTGTAGAATCTATCTATAATTTATTAATTATCAATCAAGATGATTGATAATAATATTTTTAGAACCTCATTAAACCCACTAATATTTTTTTCTTAAATTAAAAAAAGAATTTTAATTAGATGACATGTAAGATGAATTTTAATTTTGTTCCCTATTTCAAAGATGACTGCTATGAAGAAATGTGAAAAAGAAATTGAATTGAAAATGACAAGCATAAAAAAAATTAAATAAATAAAAAACAAAACAAAAAAAAACATATAATAAATTAAAAAAATAATCCTTGTATAGTTTTATGCTTCATGATGTTGGTTAATGAGGCCCTAAAAATATTTTTTTCAATTATGTTGAATGATAATTAATAATTTATATATTCATGGCTTACAATAGTTCTTAAATATGCTTTGTTTCTTTTTCCATCTGGTTTATTTACTGGCCTACCTATTCTAACCATTTATTTTTTATTATTTTACGTTATAATATTCAATATTTCGGGGTTGTCTGCTCTTAGGCGGTTCTCCAGCCTGATAACTGCTTTACAGAAGGCCCTCGACAAGGCGTATTCAATAATAGGTAAGAAAGGAAGGCCGTGCCAGGGGATGAGGCCTGGACACTGACTAGGTAGAGGAGGTCTAGGTGAGAGAGTCTGGGGCAGAGTAACAGTTCTAGTTGCCGAGATGAAGCGGACGGACAAGAACTGTCAAGATAGGAGCCAGCTTACTAGTTGCCGAGATGAAGCGGACGGACTAGAACTGTAAGATAGGAGCCAGCTTACTAGTTGCCGAGATGAAGCGGACGGACCAGTAAGCTGATAAGGCTAGGTGCAGCTCTAGTTGCCGAGATGAAGCGGACGGACCAGAGCCGGGGAGAGACGGGAAATTATACTGGTTGCCGAGATGAAGCGGACGGACCAGTAAGCTGATAAGGCTAGGTGCAGCTCTAGTTGCCGAGATGAAGCGGACGGACCAGTAAGCTGATAAGGCTAGGTGCAGCTCTAGTTGCCGAGATGAAGCGGACGGACCAGAGTAACCGTTAAGGATTAGGTTACAATCTTAGTTGCCGAGATGAAGCGGACGGACTAAGATTGCTGGAGGAAGGGAGAGGAAATAGGCCATCGTATAGGGTGAGCATACTAAATAACAACTCTTATGAGAATAGATTGGCAATGAACTTCTCTATCTCAAGAAGAGTGTACGCCACCAGTGCTATGACTAGTCCTGGAAAAAGGGTTGATTCAACGGATCAGCCCGGTGGCAATTAAAGGGCTCATGTGATCGGTTATCACTGAGGATTTACTCTTTTAACTCTACTTGAGATAGTTCCGTGGAATATTTTTGCTCAATCTTTTTTATTTTATAATTAACATTATTACACATTACATATTAACATATATAAACTTGTACATGACATCGTATTTTTATAATAATAACATTATACACAGTTGTTTAGCTTCTGTGACGCTTGTAGTGCTGGCACCTGGCGGGTTACTGCGGCACCCCTTGCTCGCTGCCTGCTACAAATACATTCATCTGCCCCTTTAGCCAAAATCAATTTTAAGTTATTCAAGATATTTCCTTATAATCCGCTCCTACCTCTCTGATAGAACTTTTAAAGTAAATCATAACCTACCCTACTCATTTCTCTTTTCTCAGTCTGCCGGTGTTCCTCAAGGTAATATTTTAGGTACCATTCTTTATACGGTATATACAGCTGACATCACAACCCACCCTAACACGGTCCTAACAACATACGCTGATGACAAATGTATACTGTCTGTAAACAACTACCCAACTAATACATCACAAACACTACAGACACACATAACATCTATTGAAGAATGGTGTCAAAACTGGAGAATCAAAATAAATCCTGACAAATCCCACCAGATCACCTTTACTCTCCGTCGTAAACCACTACCATCCTGTCCTACAGTATCCTTTATAAATACTCCACTAACACCTATTGAACAGATTCGATACTTAGGACTCCATCCAAGAGACTTACTTGGAATCCCCACACAAGACTGAAACGACAAGAAACTGCTCGTAGATACCGATTGCTACAACACTTACTTGACAAACTCTCTAAACTTCCCATTCACTACAAAACATTAGTATACACAACGATAATCAGACCAATTTGGACATATGGAATTGAGCTCTGGGGCTCTACCAAGCCATCATATTCCTCCCGCATCCAATACTTACAATCCAAAATCCTATATTATATTATACATTGAATAACTTTTTTTTGGAAACATTGATATTCCTTTGTGCTGTTTGTCAACCTCTTTATTAATATGTCTATATTTAATCAATGCAGCTATTCAGATTGAATAATATAATTTTAAATTGGAGAATTAATTATTTAAATATTTTAACTGTTTCTTTCTATCTGTACTTATATGTATGTTCTACTTATCATGTCTGCATAGTGTGTATTTAAGTATTTAGTATCAGTTTTGTAGTTTTTTATTATTGTTGGCATTTTTGTTATATGGATTCTAAGGTTCTTTTTGCTTTTTTGGATATCTATTATGGTGGACTTTTTTGAAATTAAATTTACTGTTCAAAGTTAATATACTAATAATTGAAGAAGTTTGTCGGAGGATGCGGTCAGCAAAGAACAACATAAATAAACAACACAAAATTTATTTATTTTATGCCAAAAAAAAAAAAATTGTTTTGTTCATTTATGTTGTTCTTTGCTGACCGCACCCGCTGACAAACTACTCCGATCGTTAATCTACGGTCAACTATACTACGCCTCATAAATATTCTAATATATCGTGAAATACTATGGTTAGCCAATGTTCTACAGTTTATATTCTCAACGTTTTACAATTTGTGACTTATTTGTTCTTAAAATTGAAATGAAAGAAATAAGAAGGGTTTTCTTCCATGAAAATAATGAGGTTTTATTGTTGGAATTTGGCACAAATAAATAAGTTCTGTCTTTATTTACTGATCGCACCCTTGGCCCGTAAGTGTAAAAATGTGATATCGTGTTTCAAGATGTATGAACAAAGTTTTATATTGTATGGGTAGTTATCGTTAGTTTCATGATTTTTGAGAAAAAAATTAAAGAGCTGCAAAAAAATATGAACAAAAAAAATTTATTTTTCTATTGTTATGAAAATAGGTATTTTAGAGTTTCTCGATTTGGAAATAATAAATATAAATTTCGTTCCTGCCGAGAATATAACAATTGACCAATGAGGAAGCAGCAATGCAATCAGGAAAGATTGGTCAGTCTCGGATTGTTTGTTCTTAAAACACGATATCTTATTTTTACACTTACTGGCCAAGGTTCCGATCAGTAAATAAAGACAGAATTTATTTATTTGTGCCAAGTTGAAATAATGTATACTCATTATTTTCATGGAAGAAAACCCTTCTTGATTATTTCATTTTAATCTTTAGAACAACTATGTCCTAAATTGTAAAAACGCTGATAATATAAACTGTAAAACATTGGCTAACGATAGTATTTTACGATATATTAATATATTAACTTTGAACGATAAATTTAATTCAAAAAAATCCACCATAATAGACATCACAAAAAGCTAGAACCTTAGAAGCAATCCATATAACAAAAATATCAACAATAGTGTTAACTATAAAACTGACACAAAAAACTTAAATACGCATTATCGAGACATAATAAGTAGGATATACATATAAGTAGAGATAAAAGGAAACGGTAAAAACATTTAAAAATTTAATTCTTCAATTGAAAATTATATTATTCAATCTGAATAGCTAAATCTATTAAATATTAAATTAAAATCTGTGCTGCTACAACACTGAAGGGTCAGGGGTTCAGTACTTTGTAAAGAAGTTCTGTTACTAGAACAACGGTTGTGCAAGGAGGTGATTTGGTCATAATCACTATTAAATATATACATATCAATAAGAAAGTTGAAAAAAAGGTTTATCGGTCGATTTTTGCGGAAAAGCTGCTGTCATGCATCAGGTAAGCGGGTGTATGCGCTTTAAATATACTATTTCAGTATCGTATGACTTTTTGTATTCGAGCTAGGCTAATCATATACATACATAATTAAACAGAAAATGTATACACGCACAAACAAGAACAAATAACCGGGATACCTGGTTATTTTGACTCCGGGGACCTGAAAACGTGTATTTCCGTCTAAAACTCAAATTCAAAATTTGGCTCGATTTCAATATTTCCCTCTGCTATGTATTGAACATTTCAATATTATCAAATAGGCTTTTGCTTGTATATTCAGGTGATCTTAGGTCTTGGAAAGCAGAGGTTTGTCATAAAATCCATTTGTCAATCCGTGGAGAATCCTCTATAGAAATACCAGGAACCATTTTAGGCCTAATTGAATAAGAATCTGGAACACCTGGGTGTTGTCAGAAATGAGAAAGCTGGCTCATTTCACCAGCAAGACTCAAGCAGTCGGTTATAGTTCTTTATAAAAACTTATTCTTATTATTGTAGAGCTTATGGGGCAGCGAATGAGGAAGAAAGAACCAAAAGTTAACATCCCCCGTAAGCCAAGTGGAGAAAGTTGGACTGTATTACGAATAACAGAGTAAAACACTTGAAGATAAAGGGCTGAAAGAGAAGGACTTTAAGCGGATTATAATGAAGATGAGATGAGATGACAGCCAATCACATCACCTTCAGCTTTCAACCGACCTAGCTTCATATTCATATATCATGCATAAGAGGATATTTTATGGCAAGACCATCAATCTGGATCATGTTTATGTTATGTTATTCATGGATATATTGAATTCCCATCAGTGATTATCCTTGTATACCATAGACGCCAAAAATCTCTTTTTCAAAACTAGACAGTTTAAAAAAAATTTTTTTGGGAGCTTCTGAGTGTGAATAAGTGCTTCATACCCTTATAAATAAATTAACAATATAATTAATTAGATAGATTCAAGTAGTTAGTTAATGGTAATTATATTGATTTACTATAAATTTCATTTTCAATTGAAAATGAGTTTTAACTCTGTCGAAGTAATAATCACAAAGTGTAATTAGTTGTTGTGGGATAATGATAACCACATCTTATACTTAAACTTTTTTAATCTACTTTTGTGACACATCTAGACAAACGACTGACTTGGAATCCCTATACAAGACTGAAAATACATGAAAATTCTAGTCGATACCAACTATTACAACTATAACAAGGCTCTATAGGATTGCCAATGGAGCTTTGGGAATCAACTAAACCATCTAATTTCTCTCTTATCCAATCCTTACAGTCCAAAATCCTTAACACTCCTTAGTCATAAATTGCCAGGACCTCAATGTTCCGTATGTTACCGAATTGGTCAGAACCAATCCTCCATGATAAACTTCCCAACCCCACAAACCCACTTGTTTCTAACCTGGCTTCTCCTCCATTACCTGATAATCCTCCAGGCATTTGAAAAGAATATGGCCTCGAGAACTTCTTCTTTTGAAATATCATTTGAGTTCTACCAATGAATAGATATTCCACTTGCCTGTATCATGCCATTTTTTATAAATAACGTCAAATTTACAGGTTGTATATATTTTAATACATATGTAAATATGAATAAATAAATTATAAAACGAAACTTTGTGACCAGGTATTTTAAATTTTAAAATATTATTAATGTACGATATTTTCATGTAGTGTCTGAACATTCTAAAACTTTCTTCATCGAAATACGTTTAAAACAGTAAAAATATTTGTATAATTACCCCATGCTTTTATGAAACAAATATTGTTTATAAACTTTTCATTTATGATTAAAGTTATCTTGATACGAGGAAGGCAAAGCTATTAGCTCTAGCCAGATTATATTAGTTTTTGAACTAATCTTGCTTAAACTTTATAAATAAAGTAAAGGATTCAACTTTATTTGTCTCGAATGTTTAGGTTGTACTTTAGTGAAACTAAAATACAGTCCAGAAACTAATAAAACAAGTTTCAATTGAATTTCATTTGGGTAAAACAAATAAAACAACGAAATCAGGAGTTTATCTTCAGTAGAGCTAACAGACAGATATTAGTTTTGACTTCATTCAATGCTCTGATGTTGTTTTTGGATATATTAATAATAAACATCTGAACAATTAAATTAAGTCTTTATATAAATCAATTACAGAAAATTCACCGAAATTGTTGGATTCATTTTGTTTAATGTTGATTTACGAGTGCATGGGGTGGGTCAAGGTAAAACTTCAAACGTTACATTTCCGACTTAAAATATTATATTCAACAAAGATGTTCTGAACTAATTATCGCTCAGAAACTTTTTTTTTTTATTTTTATTTTATTTATTTATTTATTGATATTTACAACTGTATAAAAAAATACAACAAATAAATTTGATCATAATGACATAATGATATGATACAGAATGTAGAGAAACTACCCAGTAGTAGAACTCTAAAAACAGTTTAAAATATAAGGTCACGAGGCCATCTTCTTTTCAGGCGCCTCGGAGGATTGCCAGGAATGGAAGAGGAAGCAAGGTTAGAAACTAGTGGGTTTGGGTAGTTAGGGAGTTTATTATGGAAGGAATAATATCGGGTTCGGGCTAGATCTACTCAGAAACTTAAATTTTATATTTATTTACTAAAAGGCACATGGACTTGCGCTTACCTAACTCATGCACCTTATAAAAAGGTATAAATTCGGGAGAAAAAATACAAACGTTCCAAACACAAGTTTTACGATTAATAACAAGCTCACCACTCTTCGTTTCACAGTGTTTAAAACGACTTACGCAGTCTGACAGTAAAAAATAATGTGCTTAGGACTTACTAGAGGTTTAATTAAAAATTACATGCACATTTCAATAAATTTGTACAAAATTCTTCTGATGTAAATTGGACCAGAAGAGGAATTGGACGAGTAACCTTCACGTCTGACAATAAACATAGTTCAGTGAGTCCTACCTGTCTTACTCATGTCTATCCATGCCATGTTATACATATTGCATCTCATTTCCTCACTATATTTATTTTTACAAGTGAAAACGAAATTGTAGTTTATAATTATTAATAAATTTAATTTGAAAATAATTTATAGATCTAGAATAAATAACACCAAGTTTTTCATCTTCTTATCGTAAGTTCAGAGGTGGTTATTTCTGCATGAGCTAAAGAGATCTCTTGTATCACAGTCAATCATGGTTGTTTGATGCAGCATGATGATAAATCAAATACATATGATAAAACCAAATCAAACGAATATTATCTCAACAGTCCTAATTCCATAGGATCCAGGATTTTTCCTACTTAAAATTTTTAAAAACGCAGGTCTTCAAACTTATTCGAAACTGAATTAGCTTCCAGATTTATGAAGTTGGAATAAAAGCGATTACCGGAAAGTACCAACGCAAATTTAATATTTCACGATTACTGCTACGTACGTCGGCCATAGTGTTGTCATATAAAACCTTCCTCAGTTTTGGTTCCAATTCTACAAAGTTCCGAGAAAGTTATGGGAGAAAGGAGACAGCCTCAGTGGACAGTCTATGTAATCCACAAACACTCCTTCATATGGATATGGTATTTATTTGATATATGCGTATTTAAACAAACAAAATACTTATTCTGTGTTTAAGGGTTTGGTCGAGAAGCAAAAAATATTTATTGATTACTGACGTTTCGACCCTCAATGTAGGTATTCATCAAGGCTGTGGCGATAGATGGCGACAAAGGGACAAATACCTTTTTTTCTTCAAAGTACCTTTGTTTCATTATTTACATTTCCAATCACCATAACAACCCTGATGATGATATGCACTATGAGACAAAACTTCGGCAATCAATAAATAGTTGAAAACTATTTTTTTTTCTTTGATCGCATTACTGACCATCTCCAGATTCACAAATAGTCTGCTATCTAATAATATGATATTCGTATTTATGTATAATTACAAATAAGGAGTAGCTGGTTACAGAAATACTGAAGATATCAGCAAACATGAATATGATTTTTTACACTTGGAAGAAGGAAGACGTGAAAGTTGAGCACGAACATAAAATGTTTCGGACGGGTAGAGGAGAAAACACCCTCGAACGCCCCCTCCCATGAAAAATCCAAAAAACGCCCTGGGGTGAGAGCGGATACTCACCCTCAGTGCTCCTATCTGCTGGCGGTTTACGATCCCACTTCCGGTCTCCTGGGGGTTCCCAACCTGCTCTCTTCCGTCGATATTTCCATGGTCCTGACAACAACTGTATGTTTTGAGTATGTCTCCCCAAAGTATCGCCCTTCTTTTCGGATGAAAAAAACTGCAATAGCTGAAGGGCTATTGTAATAATATTAGGAGGCACCGAAATAGTAACTATAAGTGTATATTCATTTTAAATATGTATTTCGATATAGGTTTTCTATTCACTTCACTGGGCTCTTTTATCTTGCTAAAAAAAGATAAAAACCACTAGAATAAATGGATAACATGAAACTAAAGTTTTCTTTTTATTATCATTATTGGAATTTACAACTGTACATAATTATACATTTAGTAAATATGACGTATGTTATTATGGAGTAATACAGGTGTGTAGAGAAACTACCCATTGGTAGCACTCTAATAAAGTTTTACATTAGCAGGTCTCGTGGCCATCTTCTTTTCAGGCGCCTCGAAGGATTGTCAGTAATGGAAGAGAAAGCAAGGTTAGAAACTAGTGGGTTTGGAAATTTGTAATAGAAGGAATGATACCAGGTTCGGGATAGATCGGTTACATATTGGCATTGAGAATTTTACGAAGGATTTTGGATAGTAAGGATTGGATACAAGAGGAATATTATTCCCATGTAGATCAGTCTTTTGTAATGAATTGGAAATTTAGACCGTTTGTCAAGTAAGTGCTGTAATAGTCGAAATCGACGTGTAGTTTCCTTAAACTAATTTTATAATTAAGAACAAAAGAAAACTGTCGATGAATGTGCCTTGAGCAAATTTTTGTAAATATTTATATTTAATCTCACGAGATGGCAGCTGAGAGGTTCTGGAAGTTTACAGAATAGGGTTCCCTGTGAGAGAGAAGTGGCTTGGCCAAAAGTTAACCATGGTCTTACCATGTCATATCACATATAGAAAGCTAAAACTGCAATAACAATGCCGTCATAGCTAACAATCGGTGATTGCCTCCCCTTTTCCGTCAAAAGATCACTTCGGTTTTGTTTACAATCACATGTTTTCTTTTAGTAAATAAATGTCTAAGAGTTAAAAAAAATCGATTTTACAAACTGACTAAACTTATAAAATTATAACATTTTTATTGAATGTTGCTTCAACACTTCCATATATTTTGTCTGTTTTGAAAAATATTTATCTCATATCCATTAATGTCCATCCTATATATTTAATATTTTATCTTTATCTAATATTCATCTGATACTTATACTTACATTTATTATTTCATAATTAATGTTAATATAAATTAATGACACACTTCTACCTTTATTCAATTTTTTATATTTTATTTTCTTCACTATATTATATTTATTGTATCTATTCTTTAAATTTTATAGCATTTTTGAACTATTAAGTATTATAGTTTTATATAATTGCTCTCCCTTATTATGTGAATTATCATTTATCTGCCTATATTTATTATTTTATTAAATATTACCTGATATTTTCTTTAATTTAACATTATTTCATATTATTTTGCTTACAAATGTAACATATTTGTTAACCACCGATTCCCCTACTCCAATACTCTGTTGGTTCTTCGCATCCTTCTTTTTCTCATTCTCGTGCTTTCCTCCAATCAGAAAGGTTGTTGTCCTATTTTGTTCATCATTTTCTTGGCCTTTATTTTATCTTATATCCCTTAATTTCCGTCTTTTAGCGTTATATATATATATAATTATCCACATTTCTATTTGTTAGTATTTTCGCTTTCATTAATTGTATAATATCTTTCATAAATCTTTTCTAAAGATAAAAATAAATGACCTAATAGAAAAGAATAGCTGTGAAAAAGATATAAAATACTTTCAGGAGTATAACATATCAAAACATATAATTTTAATATGTATAGAACAGAACTATATTAAGTATGGAATTATATCTAAAATATAAAAATATTCTACAGTTTTTGTTTTTTTTAAATAACCAGCGGTACCCTATTACAATACTGTTCATTTAATAGTACTACTCGCTGCTCAAACTATAATTTACATGTATTCTTTAGATCAGATAGTACAATTTTTTCAATATAGGTTAATCAGAAAAAAACTATATATCCTTTAGTACTTATCCTAGCATTTAAATTTATACTTCAATTTGTTAAACGTTATATGAAATGAAAAGAAAAATAGTTTATTATTCTAGGACTAGGTCCCTTTAGAACAATTACAAAGGTAATTTTAATTTTATTATAACATTTATTGGCCATAAAACAATGTGGCCACACTTAATTATAACTTATACACAGAGAAGAAAATATAGATTAATTAAAAAACTAACTGACCACATTAAAAAAAATAAAATAAAAATAAAAGGTAATTGCAAATCATCTGAACTATTATAATAATGGATTAGTTTGGTGAAGCAAAAGGTAGTTAAATAGAAGGGATTTAAACGAGGGAAGGGTTAGTTGGTACATGTAACCGATTTATCAAGCACATCAGTTCAGTGAGCTTTCTACAACATTTCTAATTTTATATGTAAATTAAAATCAGTATGTGAGTTTAATGTGATCCAAAGAAATATTTCCTTAAACATTTGATATTTGATTGATATATAATAATTGTAATATTTCGTATTAAATAGTGATATTTTTGGTTTATTTACCCGACTACCATTACTGGCAAACTTGAACTTTATGCCGAATGATAAAAGATATTTCTTTTTATTATTCGTCCGTTATATGCTTATAACTAAAATGATAAACATAATATCAATTTTAATTTAATTATTATAGCTAGCCTTTAGTTCTAACTTTGCTTCCTCTTTCATTCCTAACAGTCCTCTGAGGCGCCTGAATAGAAGATGGCCACGAGACCTGCAAATGTAAAACGTCATTAGAGTGCTACCAATGGATAGTTTTCTCTACATACCTGTAACACTCCATTTTAACTGAGATCAAATTTACTGAATTATAGTATACAGTTGTAAATAGCAATAATAAATAAAAAAAAAATTATTATAACTGAAAATATAATATAAATTATAGTAAAAATAATAATATTATTAATGAAGAAGAGGAATTAACAGAGATTGAGTAGACCACGCCGGTCCAATAATTCAGCACGTGCTTACCGTTTTAGCGCTCCCTAATATTAAAAGATCTGATATATACACTTTATAAACAGGCCCTCAGGCCCCTAAAAAACTCGTACAATAACTCAAAAGAGCCAATAATGGTGATATTAGCGAAGATGTTAGAGCCCCATTGTGTACCCATCTCTCAGGCACATCTGCCGTCCGGGATATTGCTTACACTTTGTCTAAGCAAGAAACATTTATGGCACGGACCGCTTAATTTTTACTTTTACTTTCTTGTATATAGAATATATAGTTAGGGGAAATATTGTCAGCGTAAAAAATTTCTAACTCGATTTTTTTTTACGGAAATATACCTTTTGAGGTAACCTCGGACTAAATAATCAAGTATCACAAAACTGTGTGTGGGTCGATGTAAACAACCTAATTAATAAATATAAAATTTTATGAAACTGAAATTAAACATTTAAGACGGCAATATGCATGGGATGTTAGAGCACTTTTTTCGATACAATTGGCTAGCCAGAAGTAAAACTACAGAATCGATTTTCCACTTAAGCGCAAAAAATTAATCTTTAATATAAGTTAGGTAACATACTCATTAGGAGCACGGTAGCACCGTGATAAGGCACGATGCTTCTAGCTCCAAGACCCGAATTCGAATCCGACTGGGCAGACAATTGTATTCTGTTATAACCCTGTGGATTCTGGTGCCCTCCTGGGTCCACCCAGCCTCTTAAATTGGATACCCTTAATTGGGTAAAAATGTGGCGGTCGAGCGTGATTCTAACCTATTCTCCTCCTTGCACAACCGTTGGTATAGTAACAGTACTTCTTTATTAAGTACTGAACCCCTAACTCTTCACGGATTGTAGTGGTACAGCTTTTAATTTTTTTAAATCTAATATACTCATTGAAATAATTTATTTTAATTTCTTTATCTTATGTTTATTAAAAATAATTAATCATTTAGCATTGTTAAATTTTATAAATTTAATGTGTATAAATACAGACTATCAAAGAATTTGATAATTAATTAAAAGAGAAAATTTGTGAAATATTTATCACTGTAGTGACTAGAAAATTGGAAAGTTGCCGAGCGTATACGATGTACCTCGATTGCTTTCATATTTATATAATAATAAAACTAAGGTTGAGAAAAAAAGGAACATGATGAACAAAAAAGTCTATTGTAAAAAGGAAAATAAATATAATAATTTCAATAAATTTGTTGAGGTTAAAAACTTCCAAAATTTGAATATATTTCATTCTAAATTATCACAACGTTTCGGGACTACTGTTCCATATTCATGTTAATTAAAGTACATGAATATGGGGCAATAGTTCCAAAACGTTCTGCAACATTATGATAATTTAGAATAAAATATATTTTATATTCTTATATCCCATATTTTCCGTCTTCTATTGTGTACATTATTTTTGTATTTCTCTTTTATCTACTTTTTATGTTATTATTTCCGTTTTAATTATAATTTAATAATTTTTGTAATTCATATTACATTATTGTACATTTATACTTTTCTCCATACATCTTTCATTTCTTATGTTTATTTACAATTATTACATCATTTTAGCCATATCTTAACTTACTTTTATTTCATGTTATCTATTTCCTTGCTTACTTACTTTATTTTAGTTGTTTTGTATCTTTTTATTCCTAGTAAATCCGGTGAAAGGTGGGACGAAACGTTGGCTCACAATAAATATTTTAGTTATAATTGATTATTTTTTGGTTCTGTTTAATTTAAGGACGAATGTGATCAATTAGCACTATTTCCTATTGCCCAATAACGTTGCGACAGATTATAATATTTATCAATAAATAAAAATTTGTTAAAAAAAAAGAATTAGTAACTATTGGTATTCTTTTGACAACACATATACCATCTTCCATTTATACTGTAATCTACCATTAAGAAATTTTGACTATGAGTTTTTCTATTCCTATTGTGTGTGTGTGTGTGTGTGTATATTTTAATATTATAATTATATTCATGTTATATAATTCTGTTAATTCATAACGTTGTAATGATTTTTTAATTCATAATGTTATTTTTTGTATTTTTTTTAGCATCGATGAATCCCCTTAGTACGAAAATTCCCGTTGAAAACTTGACTCCGAAGTTTTAGAAGATCGCTATATTTCCCCTTAAAATATGTTCGATAAATTGGTAAGTTAAAGTCATATATTCGAACTCCGTAAATGTTACTTATACTCTAGGTACTTATGACGGTAGATTTACAGCGGGATCTTATCCTGAGGAGTTTGTTATGAGACAATTATTCCGACCATCCTGCTAGTAAAGGATGAAGTACTGATACGTCGGTAGAGTACAGGCCCGATCCAAGTAATCAAGAGACTAACATTAAGCCTTAGCTGACATTAAGGTCTGTATTCAGAACTTGGCTATTAGCCGACAATTATGGGACCTACTAATGGAGTAAGAGTAATGCGCACCTAACCAACTCCGTCACCCTCTCCCCGGGGGTAACCCTTCGTCCTTAGGCCCCGGGAATAGGAACGGGATATGGCCAATTAGACAAGACAAACGCGGGCTGAATTAGCTATATCGAATTGACCAAAGTTGAGTCCTTCAGGGAAACTCCCAACTTATTTTCCCCGAGATGGAAAACGAACCCTCCTTGTCTAATCAAAGTGGGAACCCGATCTTTAGAGGTAATGTCGTTATACGTCTCTCCGACTCAGGATCAAAGCTTTCCCTTTGGCACGTGTCGCTTCCTCCCGAGTCATTGTTTCTATTGTCGGGAATGGTAACAAACTGGTCTCCAGCAATTTAAAAGCGTTTTCTTGGTGGTGGATTTGTTTTATCCTCCTTTTGCCATAAATTACGAAAATAAGGTGCGGTGTGCGTATCACACAACCACACTACTTTTACAATATTTCTTCGTACTAATTTTCTAAACGAGCCTTGAATTTGACAGACGAACAAAAAATTTTAACATAAATAATAATATTTCTCATTCCAAAATTTTAACACTTGTGTTTTGTCAATGTACGACAGAAATATAAAAATATAACAGTCAACAAAAGATTACAAGTGCTCTAAAATATTCATTCAATGCTAGATTGTTATTAAATTGCCATAATGGAGTTGAAATTAATATATCATTTCAAAACAGATACTTATATATTACGCAGCAATGTTTCGCTGTACTAATTTAAAAATAAAACAAAATGTAAAATATTTTAAATATACAAAATTAAACATATCTTAGAGGACATTGAAAAAAAAAAAGCATTTAAGCCCAGTCAGACAATTTTAATAAGAATAAGACCTATTTGATATTGATTCTAGAAAGCGGCTGGTTGATTTTATTTAAAAATTAGCTATAACCTTCTAGGTGAGTATATGCCTAAGAGAGAGAGAAATACTTTATTTATCTCTGCTGCCTAAATACATCAGGTTGCTATCTCACACAGCATACTTATCAATCCGTAATCGGACATATATAAATTACACATACATGGTATAATCAGAAAAAAAGAGATACAATAATAAGATATAATAAACAATTTTTTTCCCCTACAGCTTTCCTATTTTTCTTTCTCATTTCTGCTCCTCCAATTTCACCCTTTCACAATTTTTTAATTCACCCGATCAATAAATTCGCTCTCCGGAATTCACCCTCCTAGATCCTCTTCAGTGACCCGCTAAACAAATTGAATATTAGACGGTAATGTGAGATCAGACCATCATTCATAGTCACAGCAGTAGATCAGTTTACCAAAAACAAACAAATAGATACATTTTACGAGAATAAGACTAACACATATATTAAAAGGAAAATATAATAAAAAACCGGTTACAGGAAACACTTGATAATAAATAATTTAATGAATAAATACGTTAACCTATGAATATAAATTCAGTTTCGTATGGCCTTCCGATTTTGAACAATGTTTGGAAACGTCTGGTTGGACGCTTGGGGTGAACCTCAGTTCTAGTTCAACGCTTGGTGTTGACCACTTATCTGGTTGGACGCTTGGTGTAGACCACTTATCTGGTTGGACACTTGGCGTAGACCACTTATCTGGATGAACGCTTGGAGTGGACCACACTTCTGGTTAAATCTTCAAGTATAATACTCTTCAAGCTTGACCTTCAACTCGAGACTCTGATGATAAGATGGCCCTTTCATATAGTGAATGTTAGCTTGTGTTTTAACATCCACTAGTATCCGAGCTATGTTATTAACATATCACATACAATTTTTTATGGCAGTAAACAATCTATCTGAATCATTATTACCATTATTATAGAGATCATTTATATACTCAAATGCATGGGCTTGTAGTGTCGAAACTTAAAATACTCAACACCACTCAGTGTATCACTGGTTTGCTTGGTTTAGTATCTCATGAGATATTATACTAAGACCAAGATTTACTATTTATGCAGTCATGGCTGTATAAATAATTCTTTTTATTAATGTATATATTTACATAATTAGTCTAATTGTTATCTAAAGCACCTTAGACCCTTACACGACCAACAATTTCCAAGACAATACAAGGCACACATTCTTAATACAACTAAAGGGAAAGTCCTATTGTTTCTTTTCTTCAGGTCCATCTCCTCTAATTTACAACTACATAACTAGTGTGCCCCCTGTGACATATTGCCTGTAAATATGTCAATGAACTTGTTCCTATACATTACTATTTCCTGAAACTTACAACAGTATACGACTACATAGATAGCGCGGGGCACTGCTAGCTATTATTATACAGTGCTAACACCCTCAGGGTGATTAAGGGTGGTTAGAAGTGGTTTGGTTAAGATAAGTTTGTTTTGAATCAACATTGAAAATACTAAGAATGATTTTATAGAGTTAGTCAACTGAAGGTCCCAAATGTAGTTAACTAAAATAAAAAATGTAATTATTTAACAATCATGTCAACAACAGGATAAGACTGTTGAAACGAAAAAAAACTGTGCACAAACCTGCAATTTAAACTCGTGTTAGTATATATTATTTTATCATAATGTTATTTTATTTATTTATTTTTCATACAGATAGTCTGATTATGTTCATCTTGTCTATTCTTTTGTTTGTATATATTTTAAGAGAGTTTTTTTTTTATTTATTTATTTTTTATTATTATCATTATTTTTTTTATTTTAGTATGTATGGGATCATTCATCAATATTACCTATTGCCCACAACTGTGTGGCAGATTGTAATATCTATCAATAAATAAAAAATAAAAATAAAACTCGTGTTAAAATAAATCTTTTATTTATGCTATTTTTGTCATCCTCTACACGAGGTGGTTAAGGGTGGGTTGAAGTGGTTTGGTAAAGATAGGGTGAAGGCTAGGGTCCAAAGTTCAATCTCCCTCCTCAACTTAAGTATATAGTAATATAGTATTGTAAATAAATATTTTATTTACAAGGATTGGAGTTTTATCAGTGGGTAGATTCTCCATATGTTTCTATCATGTCACTATGTCACCTACAGGAAATTTACTTGTTGTATATATTTGTATGCAGTTGTAAATAACAATAAATAAATAAAAAAAATATTTATAATGTAAAATGTTATAAAGTCTATCACACATTAATCTGCCGTCAAATTCCATAACTCTTGAGTATTGGAACATCAAATAAAACAGTATTTTTTATTTTTTGAGGTTTTCCATAGTTTTTATATGGTAGACTGTAGTTAATTTCTAACAATGCTAATAGCTTTAAGAATGTCTGTTGGACGACCTCAGTAAATATAGTCACCAGACTACGGAAAAAGTTTTGGAACACGCCCAATTTTAAATAAAATCTAAAAAAAAAATTGTTAGATTGCCATTATTTAAGAAAAACAGCAATAAGTATAAATCCTTTTTCGGTTACGAATACTCACTAATAGATAGTTAAAAAATTACCCTTTTTTAAAAGAACTCAAATTTTAAGTTTTTTAAGACTCAATCAACCTAAATAATTAATTAATATAAATAATTTGAGATAATTATCCTGGCATACTTTGAATAAAATACATGAAATGTAGTACTACCATCAATATTGAATTGATTAAATTCGAATAGGCAGGACTATAGGAATCCAAGATAGCAATTAATCCCCCCAGACCTGGAGGACAGCCTGCAGAAAGGTGACTACTCGGGAATTCCTCGAGAGACAAATGGTCCACCTCTTCGGGGTGAGAGTCCTTGCTAAAAACCTATTACCCGCCCCTAACGGTGCTCCTCTTTTAGCTGACCGGGGAAAGGGACGACTCCCGATGTACGGGATATCGAACAGGGCATAAATCTAAAGGCCACGCCTACGGCAATATACCCCTCGGCCAAATTCGTCTCTCGTTAGGTGCCTGCTCCCCCGATTTCGGTATAGCGGGCATTATCCAGATGGTGGGGGGGAGGGGTCACCCCATTAGGGATCATAGAACAACTGTCAGCTTATTAGGTTATTTCAGTTTGAAAAAATAATTTTTTTTAAAGCAATCAAAGTCGAATAGTAATTTATTTCTGGGTCGTAATATCCTATAAGAATAACAAAATAATAATGTTGAATCTCCCCCCACAACAAATATTGCAGTAAATTTGTTATCTTTAACTTAAACGTTACTTATTATTACTTAAACTTAAACGTCTTATGAATTGCGCAGTACGATTTATTTTCGGGATCTCCAGAGATACGCACATAACCCAGTATTACGCCGAGCTGAAGTGGCTCTATCCATCCTTCCGATGCCAGTATTTCCTAGCTTCCTTTTTTATTCCAAGCAATTAGTTCTCAAAGCCCCTCCAATATCCTAGAAAACCTGCAATTCAAATTCTCTGTCCAATCCCATACTACCAGATCCCGTTTATCTGACATCTACCCCCCCCCCACCTTACTGAACTGATGTTTTTGATAAATAGTTTTTACCCGAGCTACAAATCTCTGGACCTCCATTCCCTCAAACATACATCATGTACCAACCCTTTCCTCATTTAAATCTCTTATATTTCACTACCTTTTGCTTCACCAATCCAACCCATTATTATAATAGTACTGATATTTTGTAATTAACTTTTTTTTTTATTTTTACTAAATCAGTTAGTTTTTTTAATAATCTTTTCTCTAATTTTTTTTCTCTCTGTGTATAAGTTATAATTAAGTGTGGCCACAATGTTTTATGGCCAATAAATATTATTATAAAATTAAAATTGCCTTTGTGATTGTTCTAAACAAACCTAGTTCGAAAATAACAAACTATTATTCATTTCTTTTCATTATCAATAACAAATTAACACAAATAAATAGAAATCAATTTGAAATATATGCAATTTGAAGGCTGATGCGAAATATATGAGATTTTACCAGCAAACTAAAATCACTGCCAGTATTTTTTCCTCACCAAAAGTTAATATTTATAAATTTATGTACTTAGGTATATCACGAGAAAGTGAATAGTTTCAACCACAGACGTAAGTAAAGATACTGTACGAAATGGGTTGCTTCAGCTGAAGTTATTATCTACACTTTTATTCCCATATATATTTTTTAAACCCTCCTTTATTTATTACTAATTTTTATATTTTATTTAATTCGTTTTAGGGGCAATACCCATTTGAAACCTCTCGCCACATGCTTGAGAATTATTGTGGGTTTTTACTTTGGAAAAAGTGTTCATATTATTTATAATTATTGAATAATTTTGAAATTTAATTTTTCGGGTAAGAATTGAGAATTGAATAAAGAACATTTATTCACCGATGATCATTTAATCTTAAACATGCACCAAATATTCATTAAATTGGAACCCGCCCTCTACTCACTTGACCAACATTGTACTAACTCGTATCACATCTACATATACATAGTTACATACATACACATCCATCATCAAAACATAAAATGTATTACATTACCCGCCAGAATTAGAAATAAAGTTGCCAAAAAGGTTTGTTTTGGCCGTTTTTTTTTTTCATTTAAAAAGAATTACTGTGGTATAATTTAGATATTCCTCGGAGTAAATGTTAGAGCATATTATTCAAATTAATTGTAATATGCTGGTGGTTGTAATAAGTGGACTGTATTATTGAATTTAAAATCAGTAAAACCTGGTGATATAGGCATATAAGCTTCTCTTACTAATTTAATTTATAAAAATGGTTACGTAGGAGTAGGCCAAAGTATTGTACAATAGTATGAGACCTGTGATACTACTTTGAGGAACACCGGTGGATTGAGAAGAGAGAGATAAGTAGGCTAGATAATGATTTAGTTTAAAAGTTTTATCAGAGAGATAGGACCGGATGAAAAGGAAATAAGCAGGGGGGAGGAATTGACGAAGTTTATAGAGCAGACCTGGATGCCAGACTCGATCAAAAGCTTGTTCAACATCGAGGATGACTCCTGTGCAGTACATTCCTCACTCCAATATGGAAGATATAATATCCACCACTTGATGACACTGTTGTATGGTAGAATGGGATATTCTGAATCCAAACTGGTGGTTCGGAATAACATTAAACTTATATTATGTTGACTTATCAAGGATTGGATAGAGGCGTTTTAATTAGAGTTTTCCTAGGATTTTGCCCATAATTGGCAGTAATGAAATGGGACGAGAGAAAGATGCTATTAAAATACATTTAATTTTATTTATTTGAAATAATTAACTAGCTCATAATATTATATGTAATAAAAATTTACAAATGTGAACTATTAAAAGATTTAATTATTAAAGTGAGGAGATAAAAGAAACAATATTTTTTTCAAGTTTTTCAACATTAATATGTTTTCTTTACATATTTATTTAAAAACACTTATTTATGTTCTCAGCAGCATGTTAACAAGCTCTTATTGTTTTGCCTATTTATGATATAAAAAGCCTTTGCCTACATCAAAGAATATGCTTATGAGTATGGTTTATCTCATCTGGTAGTCATAATTCCTTGGTCTCCTTGCTATGGCAGGATAATTAATAATTTAGATTAAGACAGAACAGCGTAGAGATCTCCCAGGTCCTATCAAATGAGTACTTAATTCGTTAACTGAGGAAACTTGGTTGAGTGTGGGTGCTGCCCACATTATCTCCTTGTATCAAAGCTGCTTATGAATTAGTACATTCCTACCCAAGTTAACTTCAGTAGATTTTATTTGTGTGCCACCACATTTTTCCTAGTTATCGTAATTACTTGACATCCTGGAAAAATAATTGAGTAGAAATTAATTTTTCTCAGTGAGAGTTACTATCTGTTGGTAATTTGTATTCAGGAGACTTTTAAATCAGATTGTTAAAAAATCAGTTGAGAAATGAGATTTGAAAATCTCCATAGTTGCAATACTTGCCTTTACAACATTTATTATAGATATCTAATAAGATGAGGTTTTGCCGAAGTAAACCGTAGAGTTATTATTTTGTCCTAATACTGAAGCCTACAAGAGAATAGCTTTGGCTGAGGAATGCCCTGCCTTCCAGATTTTAATTCCGGATTAAATTAACTAAATAGGCAGGATCTGGGCCAGATTACGCTCGGCTGACTCCGGGACTCAATGAGCCTTGTAATTTAGAATGAACGAAAAATAAACCTCATTTTAAGGGCTTTCTTTCTCCCGCTGGAACTTCTTTTAATATCCTAAGCTTACACCATTAGCTTTTAATTCCCCCAAAATTGCTTCCAAATAAATCGCTGACGGCTGTGATAAGTAAATTGATTAGTAAGAGAAATTATAATGACCCTCTGAAATTCTGAATAATCATTTGGTGAAGAATGCCTGAAATTTCATTTATTTCTTCAAATATAAAAATACTTCTAGTAAATTTGATGTTGGATTATAATGGCATGATGCAGGCCATCAGTGAAACATATAGAGAAACTACCCACAGGTAGCACTCTAATAACATATCTACATTAGAAGGTGTCAAGGAGTACTTCCGTGAGCGCCCAATCAGAAACCAGTATTTGATCGCGAGACCTATAATGGGAGATTCGAATTTGAATTTTTTAACTCGACCTAACCTTAAACACTCACGGATGACCAGTCACGTGATCATTAGACAGCCAATCAAAAGCTAGACATTTGGTCTCATAACCTATGGCGAGTTAACGAATAGTATTTAACAGTTATTATTATAAACAGACTATCATTATAAACTAATATAGTTGTTTAAGTAAGGCCCCCCCTCACTTCTGAAAGGAAATTCATGATGCCATCTAGTGGCAAAGAGTTGCAGTAAGAAGCTTGGGTAGCCA